>NC_140175.1:32690202-32786746 GCF_963971535.1 Notolepis coatsorum | reverse complement strand
CAATGTTGATCGAGTGTTATTGTTAATGGGAGGTACTTGTGAATATGACTGTCTGAGTCCTGGTCCCACAGGACCAGGACCGGAGGAAGTGTTACAGAAATAAACCATTTGGATATCTTTGTTTTACACCGGAGCGGCTGTGGCCCTTATTTTTCTTTATCAACGAACGTACTACTCACGAGTAAGCAACTTTAACCAGTAGAGTGGAACGTCGGCCCTGATATGTATATTGTGCATGTGAACGTTGACATGAAAAGAAAAAAGGTTAAAAAATAAATTAAAAAAGTGCAATTTCTTTTTATTATTTTTCTTTCTTTTACTGTATCTCTTGTGAATCGATACTCTGTAGTACAGACGTGTTTCGGTAAGTACCTTTAAAAGTACCGAATTCGGTACCCATCCCTAATAAGCAATGACCAGTGGTGCAGTCGTAATATGGGAACTGGTTACACGCGCATACATGTTCCCTCAGTTGCGCACAGAACAGATGATTATTATGCATAACAATGGAGATCAAGCAGCCCCCCACCTTCTCGTAGGTTCCTATTATTATGCAAAGTCTAGGTGAGAAGTGCCGGCCGCCGGCCGGGTAGCTTTCTACAACGGCCGGGTACTTATCATTGCGCGCACTTCTGCCCTGAGTGACTACTAATAACACGCCGTGTAACCGCGTGTGTGCACGACTGCACCCCTGGCAATGACGTTATAGTTTAAAGCTAAACTATACGTTTTTCTCTCTTGTTAGAAGAGGGATAACTTCTTTAGTTAGATTTGATTTGATCTTTATTTATCTCAAACATTTTCAACCATAAACACACATTTGTAATAACACAACATTTTTAACACTTTGGGTGCCGGGAAACGCTTTACAGCGTCTTTCCCGGCCATGCTCAAGGTGCCGAGGACGCTGTACAGCGTCTTTGATCTGTTTACATCTTTTTTCGATTTTCCCCGTCTGAACTTCACCGCCGAGCTTTTGGAAGAAAATTTTAACCGGAAACTGCATTTCCTCTCAAATTTCACTAGGTGGCAGTGTCCCCCTATTTTCTAACACTATCACAATAGGGGGAATATTGTACCCCACAATGAATCTGGCATTTGATTGGCCAGCATACCTGGCCAATGTAACCACAGGTATAAAACGTTAGCGCGATCCCAGAATCTACGAGGTTTTGGAGGAGAGAGAGAGAGAGAGATAGATAGAGCGATAGAGAGAGAGAGAGAGAGATTGAGAGAGAGATTTGAATTGAGATCAGCCTATAGTCTATATTTATAGTGTTATACAGTATAGTGGTAGTATCAGACTAATTGTAAGGTTTCAGCTGTGCTTTAGAAAGTACTTAGTCGTGCTAAGTAGTAGTACTATTCGAGGGATTAGTGTGTAGTCTAGGTAGTATATTTCAGTAGTAGTAATAGTAGTTTGATCAGTTAGTAGTTTCATTTAGATCAGTATGAAGAGACGTAGTGTAGGAAAGCGAGGGGACAATCCGGCGGCGGGTCGCTTTGTTCAGACGAAGCTGGCGTTTGGACCCGCGGTTGTTCAAGCAGCAGCAGCACCAACAGCACCAACGTCTTTGGTAGCTCCGATCGGAGAGAGCCGTGAGACCGTTGCTGGGCCCAGTAACGCGTCTCTCCCCGGGACCGGGAGCGGCTCTACCCGACGCAGTTCGAGGAAGAGGAAGGCTGCCGCTGTGGTCATAGCTTCTTCATGCGAGTCAGGGGACAGCGATTCGACCGCCCACGAATCTGATGGGAGCGCCGATTGGGAACCACCAGGTAATTACACGGTCTTATATATATATATATATATATGTGTGTGTGTGAAACGTGTATTTGATGATTTACATACTGTGACTATGTAACGTTAGTTCGACAAACCAACGGCGATATGCATGTGATTGTGTGTGTGTGTGAAACGTGTATTTGATGATTTACATACTGTGACTGTCTATGTAACGTTAGTTCGACAAACCAACGCCGGCGATATGCATGTGATTGTGTGTGTGTGAAACGTGTATTTGATGATTTACCTACCGCTTATTCTGTGACTATGTAACGTTAGTTTGCCAAACCTAACGCTGATATGCATTTATTATATTCTAGCTCCGGAATCATCTGACGATGATCTCGGCTTGGGTCGGAGGTATGAGTCTGATTCATCGCACGATTCAGACGTGGGAGTCGGACACGGTGGTGGTCGACGGGGCAACGGTACGTCATGTTTACTAATGCAATGTGAATATTGTTTTGTGCATGTTCAAATCGATAGTTGAATGATATAGGATATAGTAGGGATGTAGAGTACAGGCCACGCGACCATGTGCTACAGTTAGGTTGTCTTGTGTGCGTGTGTGTGTGTGTGTGTGTGCATGTGCACGCCCTTTGAAGTGGCTCTTTGAAGTGTGTAGCTATCATGTAAGTGATAATAGTTGCATGCTGGGCATGATACGACGTGGTGGTGGTGGTCGACGTGGTAATTGGTATGTTGCAATGTGAATATTGTTTTGTGCATGTTCAAATCAATAGTTGAATGATATAGGATATAGTAGGCATGCAGTACAGGCCACGCTACCATGTGCTACAGTTAGGTTGTCTTGTGTGCGTGTGTGTGTGTGTGTGTGCATGTGCACGCCCTTTGAAGTGGCTCTTTGAAGTGTGTAGCTATCATGTAAGTGATAATAGTTGCATGCTGGGCATGATACGACGTGGTGGTGGTGGTCGACGTGGTAATTGGTATGTTGCAATGTGAATATTGTTTTGTGCATGTTCAAATCGATAGTTGAATGATATAGGATATAGTAGGCATGCAGTACAGGCCACGCTACCATGTGCTACAGTTAGGTTGTCTTGTGTGCGTGTGTGTGTGTGTGTGTGCATGTGCACGCCCTTTGAAGTGGCTCTTTGAAGTGTGTAGCTATCATGTAAGTGATAATAGTTGCATGCTGGGCATGATACGACGTGGTGGTGGTGGTCGACGTGGTAATTGGTATGTTGCAATGTGAATATTGTTTTGTGCATGTTCAAATCAAGATATAGTAGGCATGTACAGGCCACTACATTTAGTTACATGGATGTGTGTGTGTGTGTGTGTGTAGATGCCTCACCCCATGCCATTTGATGTGTGTGTGTATGTGTGTGTGTGTGTGTGCAGTGTGTGTACACACACACACACACAAGATCAAAAGACATGCATCCTCTCCAACACCTTTGAACTTCGCAGTACATGGTGAGGCCTCTATATGCAAATTCCATTGATTACAGCACACACATACACAATGGCATGGACACATGGCGAGGCCTATATTTAAATGCATGGTTGTGTAGCATATGTAAAATTCCATTGATTACAACACACACACATGTACATGCTTTGATGGCCGCTGATTTATTTTGTGTTCACACAGCAGAACACTCCGAAACCGAATCCGGGGCCAATACACCAACATGCTTGGGTATGTACTAACTACATTTATGTATGTGTAAATGTATTACTATTGTGTTTTGTGAGACTTACTTACTGAATGAATTTAATCCAATTCAGATTCTGGCGCAGACCCTGCAGATAGTGACGCTGAGACTGGCAACGACATAGGATCACATTCTACTCCTGCAGGTAATTGTACATGGTGGTGACTGGCTGCTGCTAGAGCCTGGGCCTGGTGGTAGCTGGCTGCTGCTAGAGCCTGGGCCTGGTGGTGACTGGCTGCTGCTAGAGCCTGGGCCTGGTGGTGACTGGCTGCTGCAGGGCCTGGGCCTGGTGGTGACTGGCTGCTGCAGGGCCTGGGCCTGGTGGTGACTGGCTGCTGCAGGGCCTGGTCTGGTGGTGATGGTGGTAAATACAATGACAATGCGTTGCCCTAGTGTAATGTATTACATCATGTGATTCTAGAACTGGATGCTAGTCTGGACATGCCGGAACCTGTTGCAGGGCGGAAACGCACATCTAAGAGCGGTAAGTTGGCCTCACTCTGCACACCACTTCCAGCTCTGACCTCTGACCCCCACACCACGTCCAGCTCTGACATCTGAACCCCACACACACTCACTCATTCACTCACACAGTTTGTAACTACGTGGCATATGAATGTCTACAGTAGGGGTGTTATAGTATATTTGTATAATTGACAGGTCGTGGAGGAGCGAAGAGCAGGGCTGCGATCCGTCAGGAAGAGGAGAATGCCTGGTCTCGTGAGGGCTGGGTGCCTCAAAGGATCCCCTTCACAGCCCAACCGGGGTTGCTCCAGGACGCCAAGGCACTCAGATCTTACCGGCCTGCGAAATGGATGGATCTGTTCCTGACAGATGCTTTTCTGAACTCTATTGTTGCCCAGTCCAACCTCTACGCTGAGCAGTCCATTGCCCGGCTGGACCCCACGCTAACCAGTAGCAGGGCACTGCTTTGGAAGCCCCTCACATTGAAGGAGCTGAAGAAGTTCCTCGGACTCCATTTCCTTAGCAGTGTCCTGCGGAAGCCTCGCGTGGACCAGATGTGGACCACTGACGACATGATGTACACACCGTACTACTCTGATACCATGCCACGCAACAGGTTCCAATTGATCTGGCGATTCCTCCACTTTGCGGACAATACTTCCCTGGAGGTTAGAGACAAATTGTGCAAAGTACGCCCTGTAGTCGACCATGTAAACACGAGGTGCAAGGAGCTGTACCAGCCTGAACGCGAGCTCGCCATTGACGAGGGGGTGATGGCATGGCGAGGCCGCCTGACCTTCCGGGTCTACAACCCCAACAAGCCCACCCGCTATGGCATCAAGTCCTACTTCCTGTGCGAATCACGCACAGGATATTGCTTTTCATTTAAGCCATATTGTCGGGAAGGCTCGATCCTGGGGGACACGGTCGTCGGTCTGCTTGGACGTCTGTCTGGGGCCGGCTATACGCTCTACATGGACAACTTCTACAACTCGGTACGTATGTCAGCCAGGCTCCGACAGTTGAGGACCGACGTCTGTGGTACCCTCAGGAAGCACCGGGGCGAGCCAGCCATCATCAAGAACATTACCAAACGTGACATCGGTGTGGGGGAGCGCATTGCGGTCAACAACAAGGAGGTCCTGATCGTGGCATGGCGCGATAAGAGAATCGTGAAGACCATCAGCAGCTTCCACGAGGACACTATGGAAAAGGCGATGGTGTGGAAGAAGCAGAAGAAGGGCAAAGCGCTGAGGGTGGAGATGCTCAAGCCAACATCAATCCTGGAGTACAATAAATTCATGAACGGCGTCGATCAGCTGGATCAAAATATATCGTACTATCCGGTTACACGTAAGACTGGAAAGTGGACCAAAAAGTTTGTGATGTATCTGATCCAAATATGTATCTTCAACGCGTTTGTCTTGTACAAAAAAAAGCACCCACAAGGGCATTACTCCAACCTCTTCCGGTTCACCAGGGCTGTGGCGCGGACCTACACAGACGGTAAGGAGAAGAAGATTCCTGGGGTGACAGCGGAGATGGAGGCGGAGGCGGAGGCAGGGGAGGAGGCAGGGGAGGAGGCAGGGGGTGGGGATGAGGAGGAGGCAGGGGCTGAGCAGGTGGGGCGTGTCGACCCTAGGGCCCCACTGGGGGACCCGCAGAGCAGATTAGTGGGTGGCTTTGTGAAGCATGTAATGGTTGCATACAAAGCCACCCCGAAGAGAAAGCTACCGTGTAGGAAATGTCGTGTCTGCAGTAGGCGTGGCATCAGGAGTGAGACCAGATATTTTTGCACATCGTGCAAAGTCCCCCTGCATCGTGACAAATGCTTCGCTCTGTACCACACAAAGAGGGATTTCTCTAAATAGTTTCTTTATTAGTTGTCATACAGAAGTACAGACTACTTCTAAATAATCCGGCACACAGAAGTACAGATTACTTCTAAATAATCCATCATTGTGTGATACAGACAGAACCATGTGTACCGGTACATAGTATAGCTAGCTGAGTGTAGTATAGTATAGTGTAGTATAGTATAGTATAGTATATTGTAGTATAGTATAGTATAGTATAGTGTATGGGTAGTTGCACTGTTTTCTGTACAAGACAAATGCGTTGAACACATGTATTTGGGCCACGGTTGTCGATATTGCATAGGCATGTTTGGACCACTTGCAGATGAGACGTTATGTTAGCGATCTAGCTGTATCGACTCCATTCATAATTTGCATTGTGTGTGTATATAGTTTTTTTTTATTTATCTTTTTCCCCCCTCATTTTTACCGTTTGCACAGAACCAATGGTTGCTGACAGTCACCCAGTTTAAAA
The DNA here is from genome assembly GCF_963971535.1 of Notolepis coatsorum. NCBI lineage: Eukaryota > Metazoa > Chordata > Actinopteri > Aulopiformes > Paralepididae > Notolepis > Notolepis coatsorum. Next base: position 32,780,482 of record NC_140175.1, on the reverse strand, counting down.
AAGTATATACTGTAGGTAACATACCACACTTTTCTAATGCAGTCCATTGGCCTATTATTTATATACTTTGGAAGCATGTATTGGATATTTTTTGGTCCACAGATCATCTGGCGCTTCATCCATTTATCAATGGACAATGCAGTCATCGATGCGAGAGACCAAGTAAGATATGCCCTGTAGTTCATGTGACGTGAATGTTACCAGCAAACTTCTAAATGCACTGAAACAATGGTTGGTTATCCTCCAGTGTTCACTTTTTATAAGGTATTGTCTTTGTAAATTACCATAATCCTATACTGTGAATGTTACCAACAAACTCCTAAATGCACTGACACAATGGTTGGTTATCATCAGCCAGTGTTCACTTTTTATAAGGTATTGTCTTGGTAAATTACCATAATCCTATACTGTGAATGTTACCAACAAACTCCTAAATGCACTGAAACAATGGTTGGTTATCATCACAGTGTTCACTTTTTATAAGGTATTGTCTTGGTAAATTACCATAATCCTATACTGTGAATGTTACCAACAAACTCCTAAATGCACTGAAACAATGGTTGGTTATCATCACAGTGTTCACTTTTTATAAGGTATTGTCTTGGTAAATTACCATAATCCTATACTGTGAATGTTACCAACAAACTCCTAAATGCACTGAAACAATGGTTGGTTATCATCACAGTGTTCACTTTTTATAAGGTATTGTCTTGGTAAATTACCATAATCCTATACTGTGAATGTTACCAACAAACTCCTAAATGCACTGAAACAATGGTTGATTATCCTCCAGTGTTCACTTTTTATAAGGTATTGTCTTGGTAAATTACCATAATCCTATACTGTGAATGTTACCAACAAACTCCTAAATGCACTGAAACAATGGTTGATTATCCTCCAGTGTTCACTTTTTATAAGGTATTGTCTTGGTAAATTACCATAATCCTATACTGTGAATGTTACCAACAAACTCCTAAATGCACTGAAACAATGGTTGGTTATCCTCCAGTGTTCACTTTTTATAAGGTATTGTCTTTGTAAATTACCATAATCCTATACTGTGAATGTTACCAACAAACTCCTAAATGCACTGACACAATGGTTGGTTATCATCAGCCAGTGTTCACTTTTTATAAGGTATTGTCTTGGTAAATTACCATAATCCTATACTGTGAATGTTACCAACAAACTCCTAAATGCACTGAAACAATGGTTGATTATCCTCCAGTGTTCACTTTTTATAAGGTATTGTATTGGTAAATTACCATAATCCTATACTGTGAATGTTACCAACAAACTCCTAAATGCACTGAAACAATGGTTGATTATCCTCCAGTGTTCACTTTTTATAAGGTATTGTCTTGGTAAATTACCATAATCCTATACTGTGAATGTTACCAACAAACTCCTAAATGCACTGAAACAATGGTTGATTATCCTCCAGTGTTCACTTTTTATAAGGTATTGTCTTGGTAAATTACCATAATCCTATACTGTGAATGTTACCAACAAACTCCTAAATGCACTGAAACAATGGTTGGTTATCATCACAGTGTTCACTTTTTATAAGGTATTGTCTTGGTAAATTACCATAATCCTATACTGTGAATGTTACCAACAAACTCCTAAATGCACTGAAACAATGGTTGATTATCCTCCAGTGTTCACTTTTTATAAGGTATTGTATTGGTAAATTACCATAATCCTATACTGTGAATGTTACCAACAAACTCCTAAATGCACTGAAACAATGGTTGATTATCCTCCAGTGTTCACTTTTTATAAGGTATTGTCTTGGTAAATTACCATAATCCTATACTGTGAATGTTACCAGCATATAATGCACAGCAACAATGGTTGGTACTGATGACTTGTCACCCAGTTTATTGAACATATTTTACAATAAAAATGTTCATGGCATCAAAGTTTCAAGTTTTTTGCATTGTAAAGTATTCTGTATTTTATAATAATGTTGTCTGGACCTACACCAGTAGTTATAAAACTTACTTGTTCATTAGCGCCAGGCATATCAATCAAATGACCAACAAAGTAATCAATCAATCAAACAAATCAATCTATGAATCAAACTATCAACAAAACAATCAAACATTCTATCAAGCAAATGACCAACAAAGTAATCAATCAAACAAATCAATCTATGAATCAAACTATCAACAAAACAATCAAACATTCTATCAATCAAATGACCAACAAAGTAATCAATCAATCAAACCAATCAATCTATGAATCAAACTATCAACAAAACAATAAAACATTCTATCAAGCAAATTACCAACAAAACAATCAAACATTCTATCAATCAAATGACCAACAAAGTAATCAATCAATCAAACAAATCAATCTATGAATCAAACTATCAACAAAACAATCAAACATTCTATCAATCAAATGACCAACAAAGTAATCAATCAATCAAACCAATCAATCTATGAATCAAACTATCAACAAAACAATCAAACATTCTATCAATCAAATGACCAACAAAGTAATCAATCAATCAAACCAATCAATCTATGAATCAAACTATCAACAAAACAATCAAACATTCTATCAAGCAAACTATCAACAAAACAATCAAACATTCTATCAATCAAATGACCAACAAAGTAATCAATCAATCAAACAAATCAATCTATGAATCAAACTATCAACAAAACAATCAAACATTCTATCAATCAAATGACCAACAAAGTAATCAATCAATCAAACCAATCAATCTATGAATCAAACTATCAACAAAACAATCAAACATTCTATCAAGCAAATTACCAACAAAGTAATCAATCAATCAAACAAATCAATCTATGAATCAAACTATCAACAAAACAATCAAACATTCTATCAAGCAAACTATCAACAAAACAATCAAACATTCTATCAATCAAATGACCAACAAAGTAATCAATCAATCAAACAAATCAATCTATGAATCAAACTATCAACAAAACAATCAAACATTCTATCAATCAAATGACCAACAAAGTAATCAATCAATCAAACAAATCAATCTATGAATCAAACTATCAACAAAACAATCAAACATTCTATCAATCAAATGACCAACAAAGTAATCAATCAATCAAACAAATCAATCTATGAATCAAACTATCAACAAAACAATAAAACATTCTATCAATCAAACCAATAAAACAATCTGTCAAACAATCAATCAATCAAACCATCCATCCATCCATCCCAGTCTAAATTGCTTTATAACACGTTCAGTACCTATTATCACCCCGCCGGCACACCTTTCATAAAAGTGCCTGTAACTTCTGTTCTAAATAATTTACCTCCACTTTTATCTTTTGTTGACGTTTTTTAACTTGTAATTGTGAACGAACGAAGACATGCAGAAACAAACGGTTTTTTGCATTGTGTACATCAACTTGTCGTCTTCAAATGAGCCCAACCATTTCCCCATAGTTATAATATAAAATATAGAAATAGCTCCGCTAAGATCATGAGATATGCTAGAATCGTCCAGGAATCCTGGCAACCCACAGTCATTTTCCGGATTTTTGGCCGGCACCCAAAGTGTTAAGTCATTCCTTGTTTCTTCATCTACAACAGGATTGTGTATCACTTTGAGAAATGGCACACGCCCCGCAATTGGGCTTCAAGCTGTTGTGGCGTGCTACCCACAATCCTATTGTTTTGCTCGGAGATGCTTAGGTCTTGGGGCTTCTCGACCCCCATGCACACACACACAGACACTCACTCTCCTTCACCCCCCCCCCCTGGCTCTTAGGCTATAGCCACCCTGAAGTTATTATTTTATAAGGAAATAATTACAGTAAGTTGTTAATCTCCATAGGGTACCCCCCGCACCCCCAACACACACACACACACACACACACACACACACACACACACACACACACACACACACACACACACACACACACACACACACACACACACACACACACACACACACACACACACACATACAGATAAACCGATCCCTATCCTCTGCCCAGACTCTGTTCTGTCATAGAACATTGCTTGTGGGCGATATCTTTATTTAATGAGATACGAATATTCACAAAAACTATCAACATAATGAAAGACCCCGCTGCCGCACCCGCCTCAGCATACAACAACACACTTAAGAAAATCAAGCCCCCACACACCCCCAAAAAAAAGAAAAACAAAAGAGGCCAAATATTAAATATGTCTGATAAGATTAAGGGATCATCGTTTTTCAAGCGTGTTAAATGCAGGTCTTCTTTGAATTTTCTCATTTGATGTGGAGAGCGTGAACATAAGGAACAGTAATGTTTTATGAAAGGCAGGGTTGTTAATTCTTCATATAGCGTCTTATATAGAATTTACATGAATTAAAGAGTTGATCAGATATGGCTTCCAGGCTTAAATCACACCATTATTGTTATTAAAAGAAAAGGTTAATTTCCTTCGTTCCAGCTGTTCATGCAGAAGCTGTGAAAGTCTGAGCTTTTCTTCTGTCATCCTTTGATGGCATGGTCTATTTTTATGCATAGTTGAACATCTGTTAAGGGTTCATCGTATTATATCAGTATAAGATCAAAACCTGTAAATCTGTTATTGCCAACTTGCAGATATGGTTTTAGCCTACAGCTCCTGTCTTAATAGGCTGACGCCAGACAACTCAATTAGAAAATGACTTCAAAAGACCAAGGGCCATGTGCTATAAGTCCAGAGTATAGATATAAATGCATTTGTATATTTGTGAGAAGAATGTTTTCCTGATATCATACTGCCACAATAAAAACTAATGAGATGGACAGTATCGCTGCTCCACTTCCCAACCGGAAATAAGTTCCCCAAGACACCTATTTCATTACTCCTAAGTTATGTTTTCCTCTCATAATCGCCCAAAACAGGCTGTTTTCCCTTGGCTTCATGTTTTTTGCTTTTGCTTTAATCCCCTCAGTACATACACTATCAGAAACCTTCTACATGGCCGTGGCTGGGAGCAGCTTATTACAGGCTGCAAGGAACAACCAAGGCGGAATGAGATTGAAGTAAGCTGATTTTAGATTTAAACTGGGCGACTCACATTTGTTTCTTTGTGTGCGTGTGTGTGTGTGTGTGTGTGTGTGTGTGTGTGTGTGTGTGTGTGTGTGTGTGTGTGTGTGTGTGTGTGTGTGTGTGTGTGTGTGTGTGTGTGTGTGTGTGTGTGTGTGTGTGTGTGTGTGTGTGTGTGTGTGTGTGTGTGTGTGTGTGTGTGTGTGTGTGTGTGGTTGATCATTTCACAAAAACAAAAGCATCTGTGTTTTTTGTGTGTTTCCTCAGCATCAACACATCACTGTCGGCCCAAGAAACATGATTGGTTGTCAGTGATGATGATGATAAAGATGATGATGATTATGATGATGATGATGATAAAGCATGTCTTTTCCACAGAATCCCTCTGTTTGCCCACCTTATCCTCTATGAGAAAGAAGCACTAACATCTGATATTGGTTTTGCTAATGTTTTATTCATGGGTGACTCATTATATGTATACTATATCATATGGTTTTGAATGCATGCCAAGTGCCAGTGTGAATGCCATATGGCGCTGAGCGTTCTTTATTCAGATCCCCATTAGCTTCCACAAAGCGGTCGCTAGTCTTCCTGGGGTCCACGCAAAAACAACAATAAAAGCAAACGATAATCAAAATCAAAACAAAAAAGGCAAAACAAGTGAAAATAAAACTCTAAAATCTAGAATGAAAACAATAACAGAATTGTCACAGATAAACAACAAGAAAATTAAAAACAATCAAAGGTTCCGAAATAGCAAAATCCATATCTCATCTCTCTCGTCTATAAAATAATAATAATCTTCTTACTGTCTTTTACTATTATGTATTATGCTACTATGTATAATATGTTGGGGGCGACAGTGGCTCGGGAGGTAGAGCAGTCGTCTGGTAATCCGGAGGTTTCCGGTTCGATTCCCGCTCCTCCCGGGCAGCGTGTCAAAGTGTCCTTGAGCAAGACACTTAACCCCTAATTGCTCCTGATGAGCAGGGCCCCGTTCCATGTACGTGGTTCAACTAAGTCGATCAACATGTCCATTATCCAGCTTCAGTTAACCCGATGTTCAAAGCCGGGATTTTCCTGTTTCACAAAGCAGGATTCAGTCTCGTTAACTCAAGCCAGACTTGAGAGTCAGGCTCAAGTCAGGCTAGATGCGCGCTCCCGTTTTAGGTGGAAAGCCAGCACGTATCGATGGCAGAGACCCTGATTCTCAACGGCATTGATTGATTAATTGATTTAAGACTTTATTGACAGATTGCAATAGGCTCAATCGCCTCGCCGACAAGTTAAATGCGTTATCTATAGGCTAATTCTAAGTCCCTCATTACCTCAATCAATCAGATTATATTTCTTTAAACTTGCCTGCTGGATTGAATAATCAAATGAGATCTTGCTAGCGAAAATAACTAGTTAACTGTTATACAGAATTACGAGACGGCTTTCTTGCCCATTGATTGATGTATAGTCAATGTTTAACTTATCTCCTATGTGGTCCAACGGGTTGTTCTTTTGACTTCCACACGGACGACCGGGGTTCAATACCCGCCTAGTCTTTTCCTTCTTTTTGCAATATAGGAATAATTCAATTTGGTGCACGTTGAGAGCTATATAAAGAATGACATCCTCAATGCATGTAGATTTATAACATTTTAACTTAAAACCAGGCTACTTTGGCGTATAATCATTAATATTATATTCAAAAAAATCATATTGGAAACACGGGGATTTGAACCCGGATCGCTAGGTTGGGAGACATGAGCGCTACCGCTGGGCCACTGTGCCAGATGGGATAGATTCATTGTTTATACATTAATGAACGAGAGACCCGTGTTTAGAATATCCCTTATTTTGAATGAAGTTTTATTTCTTCATCCTCATTCATTCATGTGACGTCAACGGCTCATTCAATTTCTCAAATCCGTCAAACAGCGCATCTCATCAGACATCTTAATCCCAGTTACAATTAAAATAACCACATCATGTGTACGTCGCACGAGCGAGCGCCACCGTCGCCACGGTATATATAACGTGCATTATTTAGGACAAAGTGAATTTAATATCAGCATTTTGGGTCTATTTTACATTTCAAAAGCCCCCTCTGGAAGAATGGAGCACAAAAACGTAATTCAGAATGGTATAATGCAGATCGTAGACTGTGGGAATAGTTTCAGGAAACGGGCTGTCACTTCTTTGCGGGGGCGTGGCGATAGTTCAGGCTAACTTGAACTTGAACTCTGCTTTCGAGCAGGCTCAAACTTTTGGATATGTTGTCATGGTGATTTGGGAAATCCAGGTACATGAAATCGGAAAGTCGGGATAACCGAGTTAGCCGGATAACTTTATCCGGCTAACTCGGTTATCCCGGTACATGGAACGGGGCCCAGGTCGGCACCTTGCATGGTTGCCTCCGCCGTCTAGTGTGAATGTGTGAGTGAATGGGTAAAATGTGAGGAACAAATTGTAAAGCGCTTTGGATAATGCAGCCATTTACCATTTATGTCTATACTACTATCTACTAATAATAATAATAATTAATTTAATTTATATAGCGCTTCTCAATAACCCGAAGTCGCTGACAATAGTCGGGAGCAAAGTAAAAAACAAAGAAACAAAAGCAAAGAAACAAAAACAAAGAAACAGCAAAGAAACAAAAACAAAAGGAACATGAGACCATGGGGGGAACAGGGAAGACAGCATGATAGCACAAAAAGACAGGAGACAGACATCAGTCAGGTTGGAGGGGGGGGGGGGGGGGGTTATGGGTGGGGGGGGGGTTAAAGGCAAGGGAGAACAGGTGGGTTTTGAGGCGAGCTTTGAAGGTGGAGTACTAGTACTATGTACTATGCCTATACTACTACCTACTATACTAATATGTCTATACTACTGTAGCACTGAAACTCTGCTAGACTAACAATACCACTTACCCTTAGGCGCTGGAGGTGTACCCCTCATGCTGATTTGTTGTACACAATTTGTAAGTTGCTTTGGATAAAAGCATCAGCTAAATGACTAAATGTAAGATGTTTTTGTAACTTTTTAGAGAAAATCTACTTTTGGTCTGTCTGATGGGGAGCATATTCCAAGCTATAAAGCTATAAAGAATAGTTCTCATCGTACAATTTGTATGTGGACTTGGCACCATCAGATGTGTATTATACCCATGACAAAAACTAGTATGTATGTACTAGTAAGTGTATTATTCCAAATAACATTTTGCATGAATAACAGAAGACAAGATTTTAATTTAGCCTCCACAGTAAATAACAATATATTTATGTCAAGTACACAAAGACTGTAGAATACTGCAATTGTACTATATACCCTTGGTTTTTTATATATACATCTATTACTTTACTGCCGAGTGAAGCATCTGTCCATACTGTAGAGAAGAGTACTGTTCCAAGTTTCAAGTTTTGTTTTATTTATCACATATAACATATAAGGTACATGTACATTACAGTGAAATGCTTGGTTCTGTATGAGCCTCCTACAGGATTGTGCTTCATACAGTAAAAAGGTAAAATAATTACCAAACACTATACACAATATACAATATACAGAAATACGTAAGTATATGTAAATAAGTACAAAATGCAAACAAAATGTTAAAATGCTAAAATTAGGTAGAGAAGTAGTGCACAGCTATAATGAATAGTTAAGATAATGTAATCTTAATACCACACATTATTTGATATCTGATTATTTTTTATTTACCACAAATAGCTGGCCTGATCTCATGGCAATTCAGTAAGTAATTCATACCAAAGGTAGTGTACCCCAAACCCCTTTTGAATGAGAAAATAGATTCTGATAGCGCCTTAGAAGGTCGTTGGCAACAGTGTTTGTCCCAAGAGTGGCTCCACAATATACTATAGACACCCCTATGTTGACGCCACACGGACATAATGATTAGAGGGTATAAATCACAAAGAAACCTATCCAAACTGTCCTGATGATATAGAGTTGTTTGTCAAGGAATAAAATGTAAACATTTGTTGTTAATAAACGTGTGTAAATTATTCATAAAAGGTTGATTAATTACTCCTACGTTTTACACAAAGAATAGTTAACGGTGGTCTGGAATATGGAAATGGGTGTCTAATCAAGGGGCAGAATTACTTTCCTCGTACTGAGGTGTGCCATTCAAAACACGGCTAGACAGCTAAACACTGCGAGAATGGTGTAACTCATTAGAGGCAATGGTGTATGCATAGATTAAGTCTGTTTAACATGACTTGACCTTTCGTGTGAAGCGGTGTGAAGATTAATTTTTAATGCCAAATCTGTGACCCCCATCTATTGTATCATCGATTGCATTCAGCTGGATTTACAGGTCCTTGTGCTCTCTAGAGGGCACGCCTTGGCTCTTCAACTTCATACTGATTATCCACTCGTTGTTCCTCCTCCTAGGCCTACTTTGTTGCATTGTCTTTTTGTGTAGTCATTCCAAATTGGAATAATGTTACACTTCGCACGAGCCCTTGAAACCGTGATAATGAAAATAATCGACACTGCCAACATGTGTAGTATTAATTGGCAAACAGCCCGCAGATGAGTGACATTCCACTTGGCTCCGCCCCCCCCCCCCCCCCCTCCTATACTTTACAATGGAGATTTGATGAGATTTTGCAGTAAACAACATTTAATCTGCTTTTGAATATTCCTCAGCATTAGCGACTCTACTTATCTTTAACTATCTGATAAGACCAGAAAAACATACATTTCATGTATACAAAAACATGTATTTCCAAGAAACTGGTAGTGTAGTGTAGTGTACGTGTAGTTGATCTATAAACTATGACCTGCAGCCATTTTGCAGTGTCATATACAGTACGTCATAGCTTGGTACAGTAGCTAGCCAACTGTGCAACTGAAAATAAGCTAACCTAGCTAGCGGTTTGTTAGTACTTGAAGGTGATTGCTTGGTGACTCCTACTTGGGAAATGAAGTCCATTTGTAAAAAGAAATAATATGTCAAATCTGGGGCTGCTCTATGGACAATGAAAGGGGCTCTGATTTTGTGATGCCATATGTTTGAGTGAGCTGTACTCCCAAATGAGGTTTATATTCTAGCATTGTGAACCAGAATTAAAACCTCATTTGGGTGTAAGAGCTCACACAAACATTGTATGGCCTCACAAAGTCAGAGCTTCGTTCATTGTCTATGGAGCAGGCCCAGATGTTATGTCTTACATCACTGATTGGAGGGTTCTCTCTCTAATTTCTAGTTTTAGGAGAGAGTAGTGGGTGTTCACAGATACTGACTAAAATTGGGTCTAATCTCATCTCATCTCATGTCACATTTGATCTAATTTGTCTCAAGTCTTTCATTGGTTTCAGACATGGGTTTGAATTTGTCAAATTGCCTATGTCTCTTCAGTAAGTGCTTTTTAGATGCAAAGTGCATCGATATGACCAGCGATGTCACTACTACTTACTCACTCGTTCAGTAACTCAGTAACTATAACTAACTAACTCACTCACGGTTAGCTGTTCTGCCCCCAGTGGCGCCTCACAGGAAATGCACTTTGCATCTATGACACTGTGTACTTGTTAAATGTTTATGTGATCAAGAAAAAGCCAAACATGATTAAATATGTAGGCTATTTGAAGAAAAAAAATGCATGCTGTACAGTTTTTAAAGATTTTTACACTATTCCAGTCTCGATCTTGGACTTATATCCCTGGTTTAGATTTTTACTTGATCTTAAGAAGAAGTCTTTATGAAGAAGTCTTTATTTGTCATGCAAACACAATTTTGAATGCCAAATCTGTGACCCCCATCTGTGACACACACACATGCATTGAGTCACTGATGAAATTCCTCTCTGCGCTTAACCCATCCCGTCGTCCTTCCCCCCAAGGGCAGCCGGGAGCAGACATGGGCTGTGGCGTGGGGCCGCACCCAGGGACCGATCCAAGTGCTCCTGTCCGTCTTCGTCAGGGACGTGGCAGCGTTAGCGATCTGTAATTTTTCTCTTTCTTGCGAGCACAGGGAGAACATGGTAACTCCACACAGAAAGGCCAGAGAAATACCCCACCTGGGTAACGTAAGTTGGAAAACGAAGACCCGGATTTTGGAAACCTATGTTATGTCAGTCTTTTCATACGGAGCAGAAGCATGGACGCTGAATGAAGAGGCAAAGAGGATGATATACTCTTTTGAAATGTGGACGCTGAGGAAGATGCTGAAGATAACATGGAAGGATAAGATCAAGAATGAGGAGATACTGAGAAGAGCGAGGAGGACAGCTGCTGGAGAGGTTGAAAAAGAGAAAGATGGAGTTGTTTGGCCACGTTCTGAGAGGATCCAGCGGGGAGATGTTCAAGAAGGTGGTGATGGTGGATGGAAAGAGAGGAAGTGGAAGACCAAGAAAAGGCTGGGTAGACGACGTCTGTGATTAAAGCGGAGTGAGAGGCGGAGTCAGTGGAGTTGGAGAGAAGAAGTGGGGACAGAATGGGTTGGAGAGTGATAGGCAACCTTCGGAACAAAGAAGCCACCTGATGATGATGATGATGATGATGTACCTGGTAACCCGGTCCCCAAGCGGGAATCGAACCCAGGACCTTCTTGCTGCGAGGCGACAGTGTTAACTACTACACCACCATGCTGCCGGAAGAAGGAGACATTTGTCTTAGTCTAAACTGCCATGGAAGACTTTGTTCAAAAGGCCAAGAGAAGCCCATTTAAAATTGGATGTTCAGAGTAAACAAACATTATAAAGAACCTCACAATCTTTATTTCCCAAAGGCAGCTGTGATTTTCCTGCCTATAAACATGCCAAATTGAATTATGGGATACTACCCACCACCCGCAGCAAATCACACTCTTTTATGATGCAGTCCTAATACCAATGCGTTTAGTAATATTGAAATGATGAAACACTCTCAAGTTTAGTTGACTAATCAGATGTGAAAGTGTTGACAGTGACAGAATGTCTCTCCTGTGGCCACCTCCTCTTTTCCTTCAACTTCCCAATGAATGTTTTCTTAAATATCTATCTCTTTTAGGAGATCCCGTTATACGGTGTCTTCATTTACATTTACATTTAGTCATTTAGCTGACACTTTTATCCAAGGGAACTTACAAGTTCTGTAGAACAAGTCAGCAGGAAGGGTACAACACTGGCAGCTAAGGGTTGCTAAGGTTTGCTTCACCTGCCGGCCAAATCCTCCCCCCTGACCGACCTTTCCATCACAGTCGAGAATTTAACTGTGACCGCGTCCCCGACCGCCAAGAAACTTGGTGTTGTCCTTGACGACCAGTTGAACTTCTCCGCTCACATCGCAGCGACAACCAGAACCTGCAGATTCCTCCTGAGCAACGTCAGAAGGATCCGCCCCTTCCTGACAAAAGAAGCCACCCAACTCCTCGTCCAATCAACAGTCATCTCCCGCCTCGACTACTGCAACGCACTGCTTGCTGGCCTTCTGACCACTGCCACCAAGCCTCTTCAACTCATTCAGAAACGCAGCGGCCTGATCTCAAACCTACCGAAGTTGCGGTCGGGTGGCGTAGCGGAGATTGCGCTCGTCACCAATGCAAGAGGCTGCGGTCTCGACTCCCGGAGTCAGCATTGCCTGCGGCTTGGGCCGATCGTCATACTAACTCGTTTGGCTGAGTTAGTGGGAGGGAAGTCGTGGGTGGTAATCTGGCGTTGTGGACAGCGACGCCTACAGGTCAGGTTTGGGCGCCTGCTCAGCGAAAGGCAGGAAGTGGTGAAGGCAGCGTGACCTCCCACGCGTTACACTTCACCAATGAGTCCTCGCTGCCAGGTGAAAAGAGAGCCGCTGGCTGTCTCCGCATGTGTCAGAAGAAGCATGTGGTAGACTTCAGGGTTCCCTTGTACCGACCAGTAGGGGGAACATGCGCACAACGACCAGGTAGGGGAGGGGGGGAATTGGCATAACGACAAAATTGGGATGGGGAGAAAAACATAGAAAATCAAGCGGAGAAAAAGAGGATAAAAATAAATAAAACTACCGAAGTCAGCCCATGGTACGCCACTTCTCAGGGACCTGCACTGGCTCCCCATGGTCGCTCGAATCCGCTTCAAGGCCCTCTATCTGGCATATCGTGCAGCGAAGGGAACGGCTCCCGCCTACCTCCGGTCAATGGTCTCTAACTACACACCCTCAAGACCCCTACGCTCTGCATCCTCTGGCCGCCTCAGACCTACTCCTATCCGAGCTCCGGGAGGGTCATCAAAGAGAAGGTGCCTATTCTCTGTCCTTGCCCCACAATGGTGGAGCAAACTTCCCACCACAGTTAGGACAGCCGAAAACCGTCCAATCTTTCGCTGTCGACTAAAGACGCACTTCTTCAATCATTATCTGAAATGATTATTTTTTTATATAATCTAACCCTAACTAACCTTACTGTCATGCACTTGTCCTAATACACTAACCAACACTATAGCACTCAACACTTTGATGAACATTGTTACTCAGCTGATAGAGTTGTACCCTTCCTGCTGTCTTGTTGTACAGAACTTGTAAGTCGCTTTGGATAAAAGCGTCAGCTAAATGACTAAATGTAAATGTAAATGTGCTGTGGAGGTATAGACCAGATCAGCATCGTCAGGTTCAGGATCAGGATGCTGCGTCGGGTACTTCGGAGCGCTCGCTATGAGGATGATTATCAAGCCGCTGCCGATCCTGTGTGGCCACCAAGTCAGGGGCGCCCAGGAACACTGGTGTGTTCACATTTCTCTAGAAAATGGACCATGTGAGTGGATGCGTGAGGAAGTTCCTCAAAAACTTCTACTTGTGCACAATAGAGAGCATCCTGACTGGTAATATCACCTCCTGGTTTGGGAATAGCACCGCACAAGACCGCAGCAGACTACAGAGAGTGGCCTGTTCAGCCGAATGCACAATTGGAGCGGGGCTTCCCACTCTCCAGGACATTTACAACAAGCGTTGCAGGGCCAAGGCTAAGAGAATAATCAAAGACTCTAGTCACCCAAACAACTGCCTCTTTTAACTGCTGCGGTCAGGCAAGCACTACCGGAGCCTCATGGCCAGTACAGAGAGACTCAGAAGGAGCTTCTATCCCCAGACCATCAGGATGCTCAATGACAATGACACTATGTAACAACCACAACTATGTATTATAAACCAAAGATCCCCTAGATACCTCCAGAACTACTTCACCCCGGTCAACGAATCCCACAACCACAGAACTAGAGCAAGCGAGCCTGCTTCTTTCCGATCCAAACTGGGCCAGTGCTCCCTTACTTTCTCTGGAGCCCAGGATTGGAACAAGCTGCCTATCCCCATCAAGCAGAGCTTGAGCCTCCACAGCTTCAAGAGAAGCGTCAGGAAGTGGCTCATGGACAGAATAGAAGAATAGCCCCCTATAGTTTGAATGGGTTTCCAATCAGTTTTTAGTTATTGTGGGGTATACAATTTTAGCGATAGGTTAGTCTTATAATGTTTTAAATGTATGAGTGTTGTGTTATTGTCGTGTTTTTGTTGTGGCCTAACAGCCCTGGGACCATGACGGAAATAAGGGTTTTACTCTTTCTCATGTTATCCTTTGGATCCTTGTTGTGTGTTTTTAATCCATCAATAAAATAAAATAAAATAAAATCAACCCATCATCTACACACACTGCACACACATCCACATGTACACACTCACTTATACAAACACTCACCTTATCACTCGCTTTATTCACTTTAGACACTTTAACACACTTTATATTTATCTATTATTAAAGAGATTTGCACTACATTCATACCTCATTTTCACCCTACCCCAAGTTTTGTACTTCTGCATTCTACCTCACTGTTACTAATTTTACTCTGTATTGTATATTGTATTATTGTATATATGTATATTGACTTTACCTACTTTTTACTTCTTAATTTTTTTTTTTACTTACTTTCTCTTTACTGTATGCAGCACACTCTCAGGGGCTCATAAGAAACAAGCATTTCATTATAAACTATACTGTATTTTGTTCTGACAAATTAAAAAACAAACTTGAAACATGAACTTGAGGAGTGACAGCACCATCCATTGGGTCGAGGTGTAAGAGTTGGTCCTGGACAGCCCTCTCCGTAATAGGGTTCGTACTGGTGTTCTGGCCCAGCTCCAACGTTATCCTGCACTGGTGAAAGACTGGACCAACATGTTACACTGACTGACTGTCATCATACAAAGTCATATAGCAGCAGTGTTTCCTCTGACATTCATTCATTCCCACCACAGCTAAATAAAACAAGAAGGGAATTAACAAACATTATAATCTAGATCAATTTCCTCAAAGAACATTTAACAATCATATTATGGCCATTGCTTGTAAGTAATGCTTAAAGCATCATAGCGTATCCAAATGGACCCCTTTCATAGTTCTGTGTGGTGGCAATGAGCCAAAACATAATGTTAGCGTAAAGCCCAGCCCATTTATCATCCAGCCTCAAAAAGGATATGCGGCAGTGAGTGACGCTTAGCTAACGCTAAGCCTAAAATGCAACTCTTGACCATGTTAGCCTAAACTAAACTCTTGACCATGGAGCCGAACCTTCCCTGGCTCTTTAGTAATGTTTCACCAGACCTTTGAGAGCGGTGATCCTAGTAACGTTAAGTAAACAAACATAACGTTCATTTTGAGAGATGCCGTTGTGTTGAATGCTACTAGGTTAATCCACAGGACAAAGAAAAGCCACTCACCTTGGTCAAAACCAAACGACATCCATTTTGGAGCACCTTGGTACAGAGTTCATTGACCCAACCGCTAACAGCAAAAGTTGTTTGCTTCCATACATCTGTATGCTTTCATTTGTTTTCTTGAGTGACGTCCAAAGGACAAGGTAGCTGCTTATACCTACTGCCTTAATAGTAAGCAAGTCTTTCAATTCAGTTGAAACATTTCTTCATTCAGATTCAGATCATTTTAATAAGCTTTTTAAAATGTATATACATTCAGAAAAACGTGAGATGCTTGTTTTCCCCGGCTCCTTAACACATTGATTGCCACGCAGTATGCCCATCATTATACCCAGTCTGCCACCGCTGTAAGCCTATGGAGATGTTTACCTTCTTTGCAGGGCTATAACTTTTTAAATATTATAGCTATATCTGCATTACTATGCATTACTATGGCCCATTCAACATTGATTATCTATCGTTCCGGATGTGGGAACGTTATATTTTTTCATTCATACATTGTTGTGTTAATACCGTCGAGAATTTAAGTATGTTTTTAAGCTTTTCTGCTGTAATTCCAAAAACGCTAGTTATAGGCCCTGACGCATATGATAGATTAACGATTGGCGTTTCTTTCCTATACACGCTATATTAAAAAATTCAAATGTATATGATCGGTGTACGCATGTACATCATGCGTGAAGGAAAGGGGGGGGGGGGTCAGTAACGGCTTTATTTAATATGGGTTGATATATTGATCAGACTGATTGCAGACAAAGAAATGGACAATCGGGCTGAAAATAACGTTAGTGTCCTCTTACCGTTCGCCGATGAGACTGGAGGAAAAAGATCCCAATTATTTGACGTCGATCTCCTAGATCCATTTCCGGTTTGTATGACGCAATAAACGCCAAAATCATATAGATTATTGCGTTTAGAAAGCGATCCAAATGCACTCAAGTGTGTATATTGATCCACGCCACAATATATCTCTGGCGGAGGAATTTCCTCGATGCACCGATCGCCACTTCCGGTTTGGCGTGAGTGTAACTCGCCCCGACCATCCACCAGGCGGCGGTATTGAGGCGTTGCAATATCAGACAGGGTGCCGCTGCAGTCCGGAGGGAGGCTGGATGAATTATGAATGCCATGGCGAAAAAAAAGAAATATTGATCCCAATAACGATTTACGCCACTGTTGGCGTTGAACGCATGGCGGGCAATAACGATTTACGCCGTTTATGGCGCACAATGTGTTAACGGTAGTAGATTTGCAAATAATAGTACACATCGATCTATACAAACTATACAAATCAAGGTAAAAAAAACTGCGGATACATAAAAAAGAAGTAGCAGCAGTGTGTGTGTGTGTGGTGTGTAAGTCACTATGGTGATTTGTGTGTATGCTCATGTGATTATTTAGAGTCTATCAAGTAGTCTGTTTGCCGGGTGGTGGAAGTAGCTGTTCAGTGTTCTTTTGGATGTGGACCTGAGACTGCGGTACCGTCTGCCAGACGGCATGAGCTCAAACTGTTTGTGGTTTGGGTGGCTGGGTCTCTTTCAGGATCCTGTGTGCCTTGCCGACGTACCACTCTGTGAATATACTGTCTATGGTGGGTAGCTTGCATCTGCAGATCTTTCGGCCATTTGCACTACTCTCTACAGGAGGGAACAGGAGGAACAGGAGGGAACAGGGAGGGAACAGGAGGAACATGAGGGAACAGGAGGAACAGGAGGGAACAGGAGGGAACAGGGAGGAACAGGGAGGAACAGGAGGGAACAGGGAGGGAACAGGAGGAACAGGAGGGAACAGAGAGGAACAGGAGGAACAGGAGATAACACAGAGGAACAGTGGGGAACAGGAGGGAACAGGGAGGGAACCGGGAGGGAACAGGAGGAACAGGAGGGAACAGGGAGGGAACAGGAGGGAACAGGAGGGAACAGGGAGATAACAAAGAGGAACAGGAGGGAACAGGGAGGGAACAGGAGGAACAGGAGGGAACAGAGAGGAACAGGGAGGAACAGGAGGGAACAGGGAGGAACAGGAGGGAACAGAAGGGAACAGGGAGGGAACAGGGAGGGAACAGGAGGGAACAGGAGGGAACAGGAGGGAACAGGAGGGAACAGGGAGGAACAGGGAGGGAACAGGAGGGAACAGTGGGGAACAGGAGGGAACAGGAAGGAACAGGGAGGAACAGGAAGGAACAGGAGGGAACAGGGAGGAACAGGAGGGAACAGAAGGGAACAGGGAGGGAACAGGGAGGGAACAGGAGGGAACAGGGAGGGAACAGGGAGGGAACAGGAGGGAACAGGGAGGGAACAGGAGGGAACAGGAGGGAACAGGAGGGAACAGGGAGGGAACAGGAGGGAACAGGAGGAACAGGAGGGAACAGGAGGGAACAGGAGGGAACAAGAGGGAACAGGGAGGAACAGGAGGGAACAGGAGGAACAGGAGGGAACAGGAGGAACAGGAGGGAACAGGGAGGAACAGGAGGAACAGGAGGGAACAGGAGGGAACAGGAGGGAACAGGAGGGAACAGGAGGAACAGGAGGGAACAGGGAGGAACAGGAGGGAACAGGAGGGAACAGGAGGGAACAGGAGGGAACAGGGAGGAACAGGAGGGAACAGGGAGGGAACAGGATGGAACAGGAGGGAACAGGGAGGAACAGGAGGAACAGGGAGGAACAGCAGGGAACAGGGAGGGAACAGGAAGGAACAGGAGGGAACAGGGAGGAACAGGAGGGAACAGGAGGGAACAGGAGGGAACAGGGGGGAACAGGAGGGAACAGGAGGGAACATGAGGGAACAGGAGGGAACAGGGAGGGAACAGGAGGAACAGGAGGGAACAGGAGGAACAGGAGGGAACAGGGAGGGAACAGGAGGGAACAGGAGGGAACAGGGAGGAACAGGAGGGAACAGGGAGGGAACAGGGAGGAACAGGGAGGAACAGGAGGGAACAGGGAGGGAACAGGAGGGAACAGGAGGGAACAGGGAGGAACAGGAGGGAACAGGAGGGAACAGGGAGGAATAGGAGGAACAGGAGGGAACAGGGAGGAACAGGAGGGAACAGGGAGGAACAGGAGGGAACAGGAGGGAACAGGAGGGAACAGGAGGGAACAGGGAGGAACAGGAGGGAACAGGGAGGAACAGGAGGGAACAGGAGGGAACAGGAGGGAACAGGAGGGAACAGGGAGGAACAGGAGGGAACAGGAGGGAACAGGAGGGAACAGGGAGGAACAGGGAGGAACAGGAGGGAACAGGGAGGAACAGGAGGGAACAGGAGGGAACAGGAGGGAACAGGGAGGAACAGGAGGGAACAGGGAGGAACAGGAGGGAACAGGAGGGAACAGGGAGGAACAGGAGGGAACAGGAGGGAACAGGGAGGAACAGGAGGGAACAGGAGGGAACAGGGGGAACAGGAGGGAACAGGGAGGAACAGGGAGGAACAGGAGGAACAGGAGGAACAGGAGGGAACAGGAGGGAACAGGAGGGAACAGGAGGGAACAGGGAGGAACAGGAGGGAACAGGAGGGAACAGGAGGGAACAGGAGGGAACAGGGAGGAACAGGAGGGAACAGGGAGGGAACAGGAGGGAACAGGAGGGAACATGAGGGAACAGGAGGGAACAGGGAGGAACAGGAGGGAACAGGGAGGAACAGGAGGGAACAGGGAGGAACAGGAGGGAACAGGGAGGAACAGGAGGGAACAGGAGGGAACAGGGAGGAACAGGAGGGAACAGGGAGGAACAGGAGGGAACAGGAGGGAACAGGAGGGAACAGGAGGGAACAGGGAGGAACAGGAGGGAACAGGAGGGAACAGGAGGGAACAGGGAGGAACAGGGAGGGAACAGGGAGGAACAGGAGGGAACAGGGAGGGAACAGGAGGGAACAGGGAGGAACAGGAGGGAACAGGGAGGAACAGGAGGGAACAGGAGGGAACAGGGAGGAACAGGAGGGAACAGGAGGGAACAGGAGGGAACAGGGAGGAACAGGAGGGAACAGGAGGAACAGGAGGAACAGGAGGAACAGGAGGGAACAGGAGGGAACAGGGAGGAACAGGAGGGAACAGGAGGGAACAGGGAGGAACAGGAGGAACAGGAGGGAACAGGAGGAACAGGAGGGAACAGGGAGGAACAGGGAGGAACAGGAGGGAACAGGAGGAACAGGAGGGAACAGGGGGGAACAGGGAGGAACAGGGAGGAACAGGAGGGAACAGGAGGGAACAGGAGGGAACAGGAGGGAACAGGAGGGAACAGGAGGGAACAGGGAGGAACAGGGAGGGAACAGGAGGGAACAGTGGGGAACAGGAGGGAACAGGAGGGAACAGGAGGGAACAGGGAGGAACAGGAGGGAACAGGAGGGAACAGGATGGAACAGGAGGGAACAGGGAGGAACAGGAGGGAACAGGGAGGAACAGGAGGGAACAGGAGGAACAGGAGGGAACAGGAGGGAACTGGAGGGAACAGGGAGGAACAGGAGGGAACAGGAAGGAACAGGGAGGAACAGGAGGGAACAGGAGGAACAGGAGGAACAGGAGGGAACAGGGAGGAACAGGAGGGAACAGGAGGGAACAGGAGGAACAGGAGGGAACAGGGAGGGAACAGGAGGAACAGGAGGGAACAGGGAGGAACAGGAGGGAACAGGGAGGAACAGGAGGGAACAGGAGGAACAGGGAGGAACAGGAGGAACAGGAGGGAACAGGGAGGAACAGGAGGGAACAGGAGGGAACAGGAGGAACAGGAGGGAACAGGAGGGAACAGGAGGGAACAGGGAGGAACAGCAGGGAACAGGAGGGAACAGGGAGGAACAGGAGGGAACAGGAGGGAACAGGAGGGAACAGGAGGAACAGGAGGGAACAGGAGGGAACAGGAGGGAACAGGGAGGAACAGCAGGGAACAGGAGGGAACAGGGAGGAACAGGAGGGAACAGGAGGGAACAGGAGGAACAGGAGGAACAGGAGGAACAGGAGGAACAGGAGGAACAGGAGGGAACAGGGAGGAACAGGAGGAACAGGAGGGAACAGGGAGGAACAGGAGGGAACAGGAGGGAACAGGAGGGAACAGGAGGGAACAGGGAGGAACAGGAGGGAACAGGAGGGAACAGGGAGGAACAGGAGGGAACAGGGAGGAACAGGAGGGAACAGGAGGGAACAGGAGGAACAGGGAGGAACAGGGAGGAACAGGAGGGAACAGGGAGGAACAGGAGGGAACAGGAGGGAACAGGGAGGAACAGGAGGGAACAGGAGGAACAGGAGGGAACAGGGAGGGAACAGGAGGAACAGGAGGGAACAGGAGGGAACAGGAGGGAACAGGAGGGAACAGGAGGAACAGGAGGGAACAGGAGGGAACAGGAGGGAACAGGAGGAACAGGGAGGAACAGGAGGGAACAGGAGGGAACAGAGAGGAACAGGAGGGAACAGGAGGAACAGGGAGGAACAGGAGGGAACAGGGAGGGAACAGGGAGGAACAGGGAGGAACAGGAGGGAACAGGAGGGAACAGGAGGGAACAGGAGGGAACAGGAGGAACAGGGAGGAACAGGGAGGAACAGGAGGGAACAGGAGGGAACAGGGAGGAACAGGGAGGAACAGGAGGAACAGGAGGGAACAGGAGGGAACAGGGAGGAACAGGAGGGAACAGCAGGGAACAGGGAGGAACAGGAGGGAACAGGGAGGGAACAGGAGGGAACAGGGAGGAACAGGAGGGAACAGGAGGGAACAGGAGGGAACAGGAGGGAACAGGAGGGAACAGGGAGGAACAGGAGGGAACAGGAGGAACAGGAGGGAACAGGAGGGAACTGGAGGGAACAGGGAGGAACAGGGAGGAACAGGAGGGAACAGGGAGGAACAGGAGGGAACAGGAGGAACAGGAGGGAACAGGAGGGAACAGGGAGGAACAGGAGGGAACAGGAGGAACAGGAGGGAACAGGAGGGAACTGGAGGGAACAGGGAGGAACAGGGAGGAACAGGAAGGAACAGGAGGGAACAGGGAGGAACAGGAGGAACAGGAGGGAACAGGAGGGAACAGGGAGGAACAGGAGGAACAGGAGGGAACAGGAGGGAACAGGAGGGAACAGGAGGGAACAGGAGGGAACAGGAGGGAACAGGAGGAACAGGAGGGAACAGGAGGGAACAGGAGGAACAGGGAGGAACAGGAGGGAACAGGAGGGAACAGGGAGGAACAGGAGGGAACAGGGAGGAACAGGAAGGAACAGGAGGGAACAGGGAGGAACAGGAGGGAACAGGAGGGAACAGGGAGGAACAGGGAGGAACAGGAGGGAACAGGGAGGAACAGGGAGGAACAGGAGGAACAGGAGGGAACAGGAGGGAACAGGGAGGAACAGGAGGGAACAGGAGGGAACAGGAGGGAACAGGAGGGAACAGGAGGGAACAGGAGGAACAGGGAGGAACAGGAGGGAACAGGAGGGAACAGGGAGGAACAGGGAGGAACAGGAGGGAACAGGAGGAACAGGAGGGAACAGGAGGGAACAGGAGGGAACAGGGAGGAACAGGAGGGAACAGGAGGGAACAGGAGGGAACAGGGAGGAACAGGGAGGAACAGGAGGGAACAGGAGGAACAGGGAGGAACAGGAGGGAACAGGAGGGAACAGGAGGGAACAGGGAGGAACAGGAGGGAACAGGAGGGAACAGGAGGGAACAGGGAGGAACAGGAGGGAACAGGAGGGAACAGGGAGGAACAGGAGGGAACAGGGAGGAACAGGGAGGAACAGGAGGGAACAGGGAGGAACAGGGAGGAACAGGAGGGAACAGGAGGGAACAGGAGGGAACAGGAGGGAACAGGAGGAACAGGAGGGAACAGGAGGGAACAGGAGGGAACAGGAGGGAACAGGGAGGGAACAGGAGGGAACAGGAGGGAACAGGAGGAACAGGAGGGAACAGGGAGGAACAGGAGGGAACAGGGAGGGAACAGGAGGGAACAGGAGAGGAACAGGGAGGAACAGGAGGGAACAGGAGGGAACAGGGAGGAACAGGGAGGAACAGGGAGGAACAGGAGGGAACAGGAGGGAACAGGGAGGAACAGGGAGGAACAGGGAGGAACAGGAGGGAACAGGAGGGAACAGGGAGGAACAGGAGGGAACAGGAGGGAACAGGAGGGAACAGGGTGGGAACAGGAGGGAACAGGAGGGAACAGGAGGAACAGGAGGGAACAGGGAGGAACAGGAGGGAACAGGGAGGGAACAGGAGGGAACAGGAGGGAACAGGGAGGAACAGGAGGGAACAGGAGGGAACAGGGAGGAACAGGGAGGAACAGGGAGGAACAGGAGGGAACAGGAGGGAACAGGGAGGAACAGGGAGGAACAGGAGGGAACAGGAGGGAACAGGAGGGAACAGGGAGGGAACAGGGAGGAACAGGAGGGAACAGGGAGGGAACAGGAGGAACAGGAGGGAACAGGAGGGAACAGGAGGGAACATGAGGGAACAGGGAGGAACATGTGGGAACAGGATGAACAGGAGGGAACAGGGAGGAACAGGGAGGAACAGGAGGGAACAGGGAGGAACAGGGAGGAACAGGGAGGAACATGTGGGAACAGGAGGGAACAGGGAGGAACAGGAGGGAACAGGGAGGGAACAGGGAGGAACAGGAGGGAACAGGAGGGAACAGGGAGGAACAGGGAGGAACAGGAGGGAACAGGAGGAACAGGAGGGAACAGGAGGGAACAGGAGGGAACAGGGAGGAACAGGAGGGAACAGGAGGGAACAGGAGGGAACAGGGAGGAACAGGGAGGAACAGGAGGGAACAGGAGGAACAGGGAGGAACAGGAGGGAACAGGAGGGAACAGGAGGGAACAGGGAGGAACAGGAGGGAACAGGAGGGAACAGGAGGGAACAGGGAGGAACAGGAGGGAACAGGAGGGAACAGGGAGGAACAGGAGGGAACAGGGAGGAACAGGGAGGAACAGGAGGGAACAGGGAGGAACAGGGAGGAACAGGAGGGAACAGGAGGGAACAGGAGGGAACAGGAGGGAACAGGAGGAACAGGAGGGAACAGGAGGGAACAGGAGGGAACAGGAGGGAACAGGGAGGGAACAGGAGGGAACAGGAGGGAACAGGAGGAACAGGAGGGAACAGGGAGGAACAGGAGGGAACAGGGAGGGAACAGGAGGGAACAGGAGAGGAACAGGGAGGAACAGGAGGGAACAGGAGGGAACAGGGAGGAACAGGGAGGAACAGGGAGGAACAGGAGGGAACAGGAGGGAACAGGGAGGAACAGGGAGGAACAGGGAGGAACAGGAGGGAACAGGAGGGAACAGGGAGGAACAGGAGGGAACAGGAGGGAACAGGAGGGAACAGGGTGGGAACAGGAGGGAACAGGAGGGAACAGGAGGAACAGGAGGGAACAGGGAGGAACAGGAGGGAACAGGGAGGGAACAGGAGGGAACAGGAGGGAACAGGGAGGAACAGGAGGGAACAGGAGGGAACAGGGAGGAACAGGGAGGAACAGGGAGGAACAGGAGGGAACAGGAGGGAACAGGGAGGAACAGGGAGGAACAGGAGGGAACAGGAGGGAACAGGAGGGAACAGGGAGGGAACAGGGAGGAACAGGAGGGAACAGGGAGGGAACAGGAGGGAACAGGAGGGAACAGGAGGGAACATGAGGGAACAGGGAGGAACATGTGGGAACAGGATGAACAGGAGGGAACAGGGAGGAACAGGGAGGAACAGGAGGGAACAGGGAGGAACAGGGAGGAACAGGGAGGAACATGTGGGAACAGGAGGGAACAGGGAGGGAACAGGAGGGAACAGGAGGAACAGGAGGGAACAGGGAGGGAACAGGGAGGAACAGGGAGGGAACAGGAGGGAACAGGAGGAACAGGGAGGAACAGGAGGAACAGGGAGGAACAGGTGGGAACAGGGAGGAACAGGAGGGAACAGGAGGGAACAGGGAGGAACAGGGAGGAACAGGAGGGAACAGGAGGGAACAGGATGAACAGGAGGGAACAGGGAGGAACAGGAGGGAACAGGAGGGAACAGGAGGGAACAGGAGGGAACAGGAGGGAACAGGAGGGAACAGGAGGGAACAGGGAGGAACAGGAGGGAACAGGAGGGAACAGGGAGGAACAGGAGGGAACAGGAGGGAACAGGGAGGAACAGGAGGGAACAGGGAGGAACAGGGAGGAACAGGAGGGAACAGGGAGGAACAGGGAGGAACAGGAGGGAACAGGAGGGAACAGGGAGGAACAGGAGGGAACAGGAGGGAACAGGGAGGAACAGGAGGGAACAGGATGAACAGGAGGGAACAGGAGGGAACAGGAGGGAACATGAGGGAACAGGAGGGAACAGAGAGGAACAGGAGGGAACAGGAGGAACAGGAGGGAACAGAGAGGAACAGGAGGGAACAGGAGGGAACAGGGAGGAACAGGAGGGAACAGGAGGGAACAGAGAGGAACAGGAGGGAACAGGAGGGAACAGGGAGGAACAGGAGGGAACAGGAGGGAACAGGAGGGAACAGGAGGGAACAGGGAGGAACAGGAGGGAACAGGAGGGAACAGAGAGGAACAGGAGGGAACAGGAGGGAACAGGGAGGAACAGGAGGGAACAGGAGGGAACAGGAGGGAACAGGAGGGAACAGGGAGGACCAGGGAGGAACAGGAGGGAACAGGAGGGAACAGGAGGGAACAAGAGGGAACAGGGAGGAACAGGGAGGAACAGGGAGGGAACAGGAGGGAACAGGGAGGAACAGGAGGGAACAGGAGGGAACAGGAGGGAACAGGAGGGAACAGGGAGGAACAGGGAGGAACAGGGAGGAACAGGAGGGAACAGGGAGGAACAGGGAGGAACAGGAGGAACAGGAGGGAACAGGAGGGAACAGGAGGAACAGGGAGGAACAGGGAGGAACAGGAGGGAACAGGAGGGAACAGGGAGGAACAGGAGGGAACAGGAGGGAACAGGGAGGGAACAGGAGGGAACAGGAGGGAACAGGAGGGAACAGGAGGGAACAGGGAGGAACAGGAGGGAACAGGAGGGAACAGGGAGGGAACAGGAGGGAACAGGAGGGAACAGGAGGGAACAGGAGGGAACAGGGAGGAACAGGAGGGAACAGGGAGGGAACAGGGAGGAACAGGAGAGAACAGGGAGGAACAGGAGGGAACAGGGAGGGAACAGGAGGGAACAGGAGGGAACAGGAGGGAACAGGGAGGAACAGGAGGGAACAGGAGGGAACAGGGAGGGAACAGGAGGGAACAGGAGGGAACAGGAGGAACAGGGAGGGAACAGGAGGGAACAGGGGGAACAGGAGGAACAGGAGGGAACAGGAGGGAACAGGAGGGAACAGGGAGGAACAGGGAGGGAACAGGAGGGAACACAGGGAGGAACAGGAGGAACAGGAGGGAACAGGGAGGGAACAGGAGGGAACAGGAGGGAACAGGGAGGAACAGGAGGGAACAGGAGGGAACAGGGAGGAACAGGAGGGAACAGGGAGGAACAGGAGGGAACAGGGAGGAACAGGAGGGAACAGGGAGGAACAGGAGGGAACAGGGAGGAACAGGAGGAACAGGAGGGAACAGGGAGGGAACAGGAGGGAACAGGAGGGAACAGGGAGGAACAGGAGGGAACAGGAGGGAACAGGGAGGAACAGGAGGGAACAGGGAGGAACAGGAGGGAACAGGGAGGAACAGGGAGGGAACAGGAGGGAACAGGAGGGAACAGGGAGGAACAGGAGGGAACAGGAGGGAACAGGGAGGAACAGGAGGGAACAGGGAGGAACAGGAGGGAACAGGGAGGAACAGGAGGGAACAGGGAGGAACAGGAGGGAACAGGGAGGAACAGGAGGAACAGGAGGGAACAGGGAGGGAACAGGAGGGAACAGGGAGGAACAGGAGGGAACAGGGAGGAACAGGAGGGAACAGGGAGGAACAGGAGGAACAGGAGGGAACAGGGAGGGAACAGGAGAGAACAGGGAGGAACAGGAGGGAACAGGGAGGAACAGGAGGGAACAGGGAGGAACGGGAGGGAACAGGAGGGAACAGGGAGGAACAGGAGGGAACAGGGAGGGAACAGGAGGGAACAGGGAGGAACAGGGAGGAACAGGGAGGGAACAGGAGGGAACAGGGAGGGAACAGGGAGGAACAGGGAGGGAACAGGAGGGAACAGGGAGGAACAGGAGGGAACAGGGAGGAACAGGAGAGAACAGGGAGGAACAGGAGGGAACAGGGAGGAACAGGAGGGAACAGGGAGGAACGGGAGGGAACAGGAGGGAACAGGGAGGAACAGGAGGGAACAGGGAGGGAACAGGAGGGAACAGGGAGGAACAGGGAGGAACAGGGAGGGAACAGGAGGGAACAGGGAGGGAACAGGGAGGAACACAGGGAGGAACAGGAGGGAACAGGGAGGAACAGGAGGGAACAGGGAGGAACAGGGAGGAACAGGAGGGAACAGGGAGGAACAGGAGGGAACAGGGAGGAACAGGAGGGAACAGGGAGGAACAGGGAGGGAACAGGAGGGAACAGGAGGGAACAGGAGGGAACAGGAGGAACAGGAGGGAACAGGAGGAACAGGAGGGAACAGGAGGGAACAGGGAGGGAACAGGGAGGAACAGGAGGGAACAGGGAGGAACAGGAGGGAACAGGAGGGAACAGGAGGGAACAGGAGGAACAGGAGGGAACAGGAGGGAACAGGAGGGAACAGGGAGGAACAGGAGGGAACAGGAGGAACAGGAGGGAACAGGGAGGAACAGGAGGGAACAGGAGGGAACAGGGAGGAACAGGGAGGAACAGGGAGGAACAGGAGGGAACAGGAGGGAACAGGAGGAACAGGAGGGAACAGGAGGGAACAGGGAGGAACAGGAGGGAACAGGGAGGAACAGGGAGGAACAGGGAGGGAACAGGAGGGAACAGGAGGGAACAGGGAGGGAACAGGAGGGAACAGGGAGGAACAGGAGGGAACAGGAGGGAACAGGAGGGAACAGGAGGAACAGGAGGGAACAGGAGGGAACAGGGAGGGAACAGGGAGGAACAGGAGGGAACAGGAGGGAACAGGAGGGAACAGGGAGGAACAGGAGGGAACAGGAGGAACAGGGAGGGAACAGGGAGGAACAGGAGGGAACAGGGAGGAACAGGAGGGAACAGGAGGGAACAGGGAGGAACAGGAGGGAACAGGAGGGAACAGGGAGGAACAGGAGGGAACAGGAGGGAACAGGAGGGAACAGGAGGGAACAGGGAGGAACAGGAGGGAACAGGAGGGAACAGGGAGGAACAGGAGGGAACAGGAGGGAACAGGGAGGAACAGGAGGGAACAGGGAGGAACAGGGAGGAACAGGGAGGAACAGGAGGGAACAGGAGGGAACAGGAGGGAACAGGGAGGAACAGGGAGGAACAGGGAGGGAACAGGAGGGAACAGGGAGGGAACAGGGAGGAACAGGGAGGGAACAGGAGGGAACAGGGAGGAACAGGAGGGAACAGGGAGGAACAGGAGAGAACAGGGAGGAACAGGAGGGAACAGGGAGGAACAGGAGGGAACAGGGAGGAACGGGAGGGAACAGGAGGGAACAGGGAGGAACAGGAGGGAACAGGGAGGGAACAGGAGGGAACAGGGAGGAACAGGGAGGAACAGGGAGGGAACAGGAGGGAACAGGGAGGGAACAGGGAGGAACAGGGAGGGAACAGGAGGGAACAGGGAGGAACAGGAGGGAACAGGGAGGAACAGGAGGGAACAGGGAGGAACAGGGAGGAACAGGAGGGAACAGGGAGGAACAGGAGGGAACAGGGAGGAACAGGAGGGAACAGGGAGGAACAGGGAGGGAACAGGAGGGAACAGGAGGGAACAGGAGGGAACAGGAGGAACAGGAGGGAACAGGAGGAACAGGAGGGAACAGGAGGGAACAGGGAGGGAACAGGGAGGAACAGGAGGGAACAGGGAGGAACAGGAGGGAACAGGAGGGAACAGGAGGGAACAGGAGGAACAGGAGGGAACAGGAGGAACAGGAGGGAACAGGAGGGAACAGGAGGGAACAGGGAGGAACAGGAGGGAACAGGAGGAACAGGAGGGAACAGGGAGGAACAGGAGGGAACAGGAGGGAACAGGGAGGAACAGGGAGGAACAGGGAGGAACAGGAGGGAACAGGAGGGAACAGGAGGAACAGGAGGGAACAGGAGGGAACAGGGAGGAACAGGAGGGAACAGGGAGGAACAGGGAGGAACAGGGAGGGAACAGGAGGGAACAGGAGGGAACAGGGAGGGAACAGGAGGGAACAGGGAGGAACAGGAGGGAACAGGAGGGAACAGGAGGGAACAGGAGGAACAGGAGGGAACAGGAGGGAACAGGGAGGGAACAGGGAGGAACAGGAGGGAACAGGAGGGAACAGGAGGGAACAGGGAGGAACAGGAGGGAACAGGAGGAACAGGGAGGGAACAGGGAGGAACAGGAGGGAACAGGGAGGAACAGGAGGGAACAGGAGGGAACAGGGAGGAACAGGAGGGAACAGGAGGGAACAGGGAGGAACAGGAGGGAACAGGAGGGAACAGGAGGGAACAGGAGGGAACAGGGAGGAACAGGAGGGAACAGGAGGGAACAGGGAGGAACAGGAGGGAACAGGAGGGAACAGGGAGGAACAGGAGGGAACAGGGAGGAACAGGGAGGAACAGGGAGGAACAGGAGGGAACAGGAGGGAACAGGAGGGAACAGGAGGGAACAGGAGGGAACAGGGAGGAACAGGGAGGAACAGGAGGGAACAGGAGGGAACAGGAGGGAACAGGGAGGAACAGGAGGGAACAGGAGGGAACAGGAGGGAACAGGGAGGAACAGGAGGGAACAGGAGGGAACAGGAGGGAACAGGGAGGAACAGGAGGGAACAGGAGGGAACAGGGAGGAACAGGAGGGAACAGGGAGGGAACAGGGAGGAACAGGAGGGAACAGGAGGGAACATGGAGGGAACAGGAGGGAACAGGGAGGGAACAGGGAGGAACAGGAGGGAACATGGAGGGAACATGGAGGGAACAGGGAGGAACAGGAGGGAACATGGAGGGAACAGGGAGGAACAGGAGGGAACAGGAGGGAACAGGGAGGAACAGGGAGGAACAGGAGGGAACAGGAGGAACAGGAGGGAACAGGAGGGAACAGGGAGGGAACAGGGAGGGAACAGGAGGGAACAGGGAGGAACAGGAGGGAACAGGAGGGAACAGGGAGGAACAGGAGGGAACAGGAGGGAACAGGAGGGAACAGGAGGGAACAGGGAGGTAACAGGGAGGGAACAGGAGGGAACAGGGAGGAACAGGGAGGAACAGGAGGGAACAGGAGGGAACAGGGAGGGAACAGGGAGGAACAGGGAGGAACAGGAGGGAACATGGAGGGAACAGGAGGGAACAGGGAGGGAACAGGAGGGAACAGGGAGGGAACAGGGGGGAACAGGGAGGAACAGAACTGAGCCAGGACTCAAGGCCGCAGCCATCCATCGCTTCACAGCTGACCTCAGGGAGAGAAGAATGGCGTGTGTGCAAGGACACGGGAAGTGGGGGTGCGGCGGGTGCACCAGCACCCCCTGCTGGCGGGGAGTGTAACTGCAACTGCAAGGTTGTTTTGGCTTTTATTCCATTATAATACCAAGGCTACTCAATGTCACAGAGCGGAGCGGCACTGCAGATTTACCCTACTCTTGGAATTCATTGCCAGATCCTCATAGGGGCGCTGTCTCGATAATGCAGTGTTATTAAAGCAGCGTGTAGCCGACGCATGAACCAGTTGGGATTCTAATAGACGCGGCCTGGAAGCGGCAACGCGGAACTGGAAATCCGTTGGTAAAAAAATAGCAGCCTGGAATAGTTTTTGGGACGCTCAGACAATTCGCAGTAAAGGAATATATCTGCGGTTTCCCTGGCGGATGGCGAACAAGCCAGCAGAACTATCCGAGCCCCCGGGAGGGTGGTCGAAGACCTTTTGCATGTCGGCGATGTTGTATGCGGGGAACGAATTGCAGAGGGAGGACTGAATGAAGTGGAGAGCTGCCTGTCGCCCATTCTAACGCAGGAGTCCTGGACCCTTGAGCAGACCCGACAGGTAAGGTAAGCGATTTTAGATGTATCACTTTGGAAGTGTGCGGCTGTTGTCAGAATACTAGTGAACACTGAAAAATAAAGGCACGACATTTAGAGACGTCCCCGTCGTAGCGTTCTGGTGCGGGGACATGGGGCTCTCGGTGCGGGGGGCGCACAACAGGTGGGGTAGGCTGGGCAGAGATGTATGCATCAAAACGGTTACATTGTTTGTCTCGCACGCTCCGCAGAGCTGAGTGTGAGAGCGCGGAGTTGGGCAGTGGTCTCCTCTAGTGAACGAGAGTGTTGGTTTACCAGAGTGGTAAACCTATGACGTTATTATTATATCACTTATCTCAGCACCCCCACTGCTCACTGACTTCCCGCACTAGAAGAGAGAGAGAGAGAGAGAGAGAGAGAGAGAGAGAGAGAGAGAGAGAGAGAGACAGAGAGAGAGAGAGAGAGAGAGAGAGAGAGAGAGAGAGAGACAGGGAGAGAGAGAGACAGAGAGAGAGGTACTAGGTTAATCCACAGGACAAAGAAAAGCCACTCACCTAGGTCAAAACCAAACGACATCCATTGTGGAGCACCTTGGTACAGAGTTCATTGACCCAACCGCTAACAGAAAAAGCTGTTTGCTTCCATACATCTGTATGCTTTCATTTGTTTTCTTGAGTGACGTCCAAAGGACAAGGTAGCTGTTTATACCTACTGCCTTAATAGTAAGCAAGTCTTTCAATTCAGTTGAAACATTTCTTCATTCAGATTCAGATAATTTTAATAAGCTTTTAAAAATGTATATACATTCAGAAAAACGTGAGATGCTTGTGTTCCCCGGCTCCTTAACGGTAGTAGATTTGCAAATAATAGTACACAACGATCTATACAAACTATACAATACAAGGTAAAAAAAATGCGGATACATAAAAAAAAGAAGTAGCAGCAGTGTGTGTGTGTGTGGTGTGTAAGTCACTATGGTGATTTGTGTGTATGCTCATGTGATCATTTAGAGTCTATCAAGTAGTCTCTTTGCCGGGTGGTGGAAGTAGCTGTTCAGTGTTCTTTTGGATGTGGACCTGAGACTGCGGTACCGTCTGCCAGACGGCATGAGCTCAAACTGTTTGTGGTTTGGGTGGCTGGGTCTCTTTCAGGATCCTGTGTGCCTTGCCGACGTACCACTCTGTGAATATACTGTCTATGGTGGGTAGCTTGTGTAGACACCTGAATATGTCTAACAATAATTCAATGTGTCTAACTCTAATTCCTTGTACTCTACTGTGTTCATGATAACGTTGTGTAACTTGCTGACCCCTCTTGATCCTCCATATCCTAACATTGACACTTAATAGTGGGACATGATACTGGACTGCCGCCAGGAGGAGCTGGTGCAACGTTGGGCAAGGGGTGACAACAGGTGAAGAAGGACTGGCTGAAGGTGGGGCTCCTGTAGCAGAACTACCTCTTCATCGTTTTCCACTGAAGGAAGCAGTAGAGCAGGAGCTCTCGACCCTAAAGACACACGGAATATGACTCCCGTCACGAGGCGGGTTAGTAATGTAGTATGCGATAGCTTAGCTTTCCAGTTAATGCTAAAGATACGTGTCCACCAAGAAGAAGACGTCTTACAGCCGGAGAGCGCTGTAGATATTGTACGCGCTGCATTTTAGCTAAATAAAGTATAGGCGGAAGGCAAGGGGGTCGCACTGACCCACAGCTTAGCTTCAAGTATAGGCCTAGGAGCACAGTTAGCTCGCGCGTCGCTCCACCCTCTCCCAGCCCAGCAGCGGACACCGCAACGGACGTCGCCGGACTGCACCCACCTCCAGCCTTATCCTAGCCGACGACCTCCAGCAGTCACTTGCCTAACGTCAACCCAGCCCGCCTCCTGCTATCACGGGTAACAATCACGGGACTTCTCGATGGCCATCTCACCACACGGACGTTCGGTGGTGAGAGCAGGCCAGCTTTTGGTTAAGTACACTCAAGCCAGTTACAGTGAGCGCTCCGAGCGCTGAAACGTTATCGGCAAACATTCTCTTTGTTCAGAGCGTGCCCTTTAACACTTTCAGTGCCACCAGAGGGCGCACGACTTAGTGCTTGAATGCCACCATCGGCGCCAATGTTAACCTTAATATCGCCTAATCTATGTTTTAAATTATGGCTATGTGTCTAATCTGCCCGTCACTTATCAAAGAATAATTTTCCAGTCAGTGCTGTCAAGGCAGATTGGTTTTTTATCGCTTCATTTCCGTTTGAGAGCATTTTGAAAAGCACCCGTTTTGAGGTAAAAAACAGCCCATTCTGTGATAATCGTCTTTTACTGGAATATTCCAGAACGTTGATATTTGTCTGCCTATTTATGAATCGTTTTCAGATAAACGCTAGATGATCAATAGTATACGTGCCCGCACGCACATTCGAGGCGTGCGCTGATAATAGCCGTTTTCATTTCCTCATGGATTTTACAGTGAAACCGCTGGAGCACATATCAGAAAAAAGCTTATATCTTCATCAAAACGAGTCTGATTATCCTAACACTGATAACATAGATTCCTTACCTGACATCAGATGGTATCCAACTGGTATATTCCAATTCCTGATCACCATTCGAAAAAATCGATAAGTGTATAGATCTAACGTGTATACAGTAGAACTCATGCTTGCCGCGGCTCAGAGTCTCCAGAATGAACTCTGGTAACCCCGGCTGCATCAGTGGACTGGAAAATGTGGACTGGAATCTTTTTTTTTCCCCATCCATTTTCATTGAGTCCATTCCAAAATCCCTGATGTCATCTGCTTTTTTCACATCTGTTCGCCGGCGGCCCTTGGGTAGGCTAGGGTAGGCTCGCGTGATGCAATATGATTTCAGATCGCTAAAAAAATAAAAAATAAAAAATTCAGAGAAATCTCGTGAGTGGCTTTCAACGTAACTATAGTAAACACGAGATTAGCCGTGAGTGGCACTCAAAGTGTTAAGGGCGAAGAGAATAAATACTTTGAACCGACACTGGTAGCAGTGATTAGGGGCACCCCGACATTTATTATTTTGGGGAATGCCGGCTATAGATAGGACTTTTGTTTTCAATGTGGGCCCACTGTCTTTTGGTTAAATGTGTTGTGTGATAACGTGTGTTCCTTTATAAAATCCCATTG
Organism: Notolepis coatsorum; assembly: GCF_963971535.1. NCBI lineage: Eukaryota > Metazoa > Chordata > Actinopteri > Aulopiformes > Paralepididae > Notolepis > Notolepis coatsorum. The sequence goes on along the minus strand of NC_140175.1, from coordinate 32,746,661 downwards.
AGTAGCTCTAGTGCCCCTCTCCCTCTTTCCCCCCCTCTCTCCCCACCTACGGGTGAATGAACAGGTAGTGTGACCCTTAAAGGGACTGGTTTCACTACTGTAGAGTGAGAGCACTAGGTGCCCAGTATTTCAACCCTTAAAGGGACGGGTTCCATTACTGTATAGTGACCAGTGTGGGAAGAGCTTTATTCATTGTGCCTTGTGTTAATTGCAGGTTAAAATAACCAGTAAAGAGAGCTAAATGGGAGCACTGTGTACGTGTCTGTTACTGTGTCTGTTGTCTTAACCCCTTTCTGTCCGGGTAATGCACTTTATTGTTTAACCCTTTCCCACCCCCTGCCTATGCATCATTGGGACAGGTCTCTGCTCGCCAATCAGGAAGGGTACTACTTTTGGGAGAAAGTATATCATCCATCATTACTGTCATCGGGTGTGGGAAGGCGCAGGAAGTATTAGGGGAAGTGTGGGTGTGTGGGGAACTACTGGGAGTCGCCCTGGAGGGCAAGAAGGACCAGCGCACCACCCCTAGGTTAGTGAATCCTAGGCCCCATCCACTCCCTCTGCTAAACCTCCACTCCAATACTCCTGCCCTACAGTCGGGGACTCAGCCGGACCCAGATCTGCTGCGTTCCCACTACCAGGTGACAGTGTACATCCACTCCCATAAAGCAGGGATAATCCACCCTGCTACACTTGCATCTGCAGATCTTTCGGCCATTTGCACTACTCTCTCCAGTGCTTGGCGGTTATTCTGTACAATTTCTCTTGTGATATCGTCTAAACTAGCACACTAAGGGCCTCCCTCCGTCTTATCTCGTCTGCTTTTCACTTCCTGAATTTTGTGCGTCATCGGAATCACATGACTGAAAACAAGCTATTTATCTGTCAACGCGATGGTCTCTGGAGTTTGACGCCCAGCTGTGGTATCCTCAAGTGGGGCTGTATGCTGTAGTGGAATAATTGTGATCGCATATCAATTAATATGCTTGCTATATACACCTATAGAATACATTGGCCTTAAGCAAACAATACTGTGTCTGCCTTCGTGACATCTTGACGTCCTGTTTTATCATGTGACCTCGACACGACTACAGGGTCTGACTTCGTTACATCCTTTGACCATGTACCACATCTGGGACCTATATGTTTACAATTCGTATGACACCTCAAATGAGATAAGCCTTTGATATACAACTAAATACTGTGTCCATAATGACCGCATGGCCCATTGTAATATCTGTGACCAAGGTCTGTTTTATATTCACATGTTAAACACATAATCACCTTTTGTTTCCCAAGGCCTGATATATGTCCCAAGAGTTTCAAACTGATGACACATTGCGACACAAAGGAGACAATTGACCCTTCTGTGGACTCACATTACAACACAAGGCAGACTTGACCTTCTTACAATCTCTGCCAGGCAGCATAAGCTTTCACATTTGGGCCACCTTTCACTTCCTGAAAACACACACACATAGACACACACACACATAGACACACACACATAAACACGCACACATAGACACACACACACATAGACACGCACACACATGCACACACATGCATGTGCACGACAATTTACCCCTTATGCGATCTCTGGCAAACAGGGACTTCCTCTATGAAACTAACTGACTACAAGTGTTTTACGGCATGTCAACTGTCTCAAGTTCACAGGTCAAGTGATGTTGCAAGACAATGCAACACCTCACTTCCTAAAAACACACACACACACACACGCCCACGCATATGTAAGCACACACACATAGCCGTGCACACACGCACATACATACACAAGCACACACATGCACGTGTAAGCATAACACACACACACACACACTTTCACTTCCTGAAGTCACACTCTCACACACACACACACTGACGGGGAGGGCTATATAATCTTCCTGAATTCCATCTATCAGGGCACATGTTGGCATCTTGCATTGCTTACTGTCAGTATGTGTCCAGTCATGTGTGACTGCCCAAATAAAACGAACGAACGTATTTGTTTTGCAGTTTTCATCTTTATTTCAACAGCTCTCTTGTTATCATAGATATTTTTCCATTACAACTTGGCGTCAAACGAACAGGATACATTGCACTGGATTCAGACGGGACCGGCTGAACGGAGGTGCAAGCAGGCCTGCCAAATCTCTACCTCGACACCAAAGCCTGTCCGAGAAGAGGGATTCACTCATCCGCACGACCGGGCCGTCTGACAACAGCGCACTTGTATCGAACCATAGGACACCCCTTTTTGAAGCCTCGACCCCCGGGTGAGCTGTTGAAATTCAGATCTTACTAAAAACATTCAAATTTTTTTGGGTGGATAATAATCTAACCTAATAAATGCTCTATGTTCCTATTTTATAATCTTTTAAACACGCACTAACCTCACCACTGAGGAGGGGTGCCGTCTTGCTGGAATCTCATTATCTCACAAAGATTCCCGCTGGGGGAGTGAAGTTTACCAGGGTGGGGTATCCCACAGTTTTCAAGGTTTTGTGTAAAAAACAACAACCAGTTGATATTACGCTGTCAAGGTTTTGTGTAAACAAAGACAACCAGTTGATATTGCAGTTTTCAAGGTTTTGTATAACAAACAACAACCAGTTGATATTGCAGTTTTCAAGGGTTTATGTAAACAACCAGTTGATATTGCAGTTTTCAAGGTTTTGTATAACAAACAACAACCAGTTGATATTGCAGTTTTCAAGGTTTTATGTAAACAACCAGTTGATATTGCTAAAAGTTTTTTTCTGAAGTTTGTACTAAAAACGAAATTTCAGAGGTCGCGGTCAGAACAAATTGTTTCCTGACAGAAGCCGACAGTTTTTCCCTGACGTTTGTTACTATAACGAAATTTCAGACTCAGATAGACGTATCTGTTTAAAGTATCTGTGTACACGAAGAATTGGCTTTTGCACAAGTACGTGGCAAAAGTTGGGTAAAGATGCTTAAAACTCCTCCAGTGGAACCCTGTGCGACAAGAGATGTTCATTCGATTAAAGGGACAGCATCGTAGTTAGTTTGATTACTGTTCAAAACGCAGAAAGCGGGAAGGGGACCGTGACGCGGAAGGGAGCAGTGAACAAACGTTACGAGTGTTGTCGATAGCGAGTGAATGTTTGATGCACGTCCCTTATTGGTCAAAGAAATGTGGTTTTCCAGCAAACGGCTCTTTCTCGTTAAATCAGATTGACACACCAGACATAAAATTACAAATTGATGAAAGGAGGTGACAAAGTAATGACAAACAAAAAATTTGGACTCAAATACAGACATAAAAACTAATTAAAGAATTGTTTGTTCTCTCATGGTGAGACTATCTGTAGATAGATTAAACATCGCTGGCGTTACAATTTGTGTTCTTATCATGGTGTTGTTGTCACTGATATAATGCTGTATGCTTTTTATCTTTGGATTATTTTATTTTCTTGCTTACTCTGCGGTTTTATTGTGTTTTGTTTCTGTTTCCTATCTAGTCTTTTTTGAAAAAAAATTTGCTATAAAGGGCACATGAATATTTTCAGAATTTACACATAGCTAATAATTTAATTTACGGACGGGCGCAAAATAAATTATGACCGAAAATCAAACCAAACAGACGGGCCCATTCCTCTGTGACGTATGTGGAAGAACAGACCCCGGCTGTGAGCAAGGACCCACAGAAACCGAGTTAAAATTAAGAAGAAAAAACGCGCAATTAAAACGAGAGTTATCTGACAGAACCCGCGAGTTCATGGACATCGATGACGAACACTGGGAAGTTTTGGACATGTTGTCACAGGTACTCCTCCGGTTAACGGGAGAACAACAAGCCTACTAAAACAGATATACATCATTGTCAAAGTGACAGACACTACGTTTAAACACTCCGTTTTCAACATCCACATATCAGACAAGGCGCTTGGTATAAAGAACACGTAATTATGTCAGAATTGGCAGTCAAAGCCACCACAGATAGAACAGTAAAACGTGATGAATGGAAATCATTAAGAGATTTTATAAATGCTAACAAAAAACTAGGATACGTACACCACTGTTTTGGGACAAATTCCGGAATTGAAACCATTAGACTCTCATGTGACATGACACTGGTTGCCCTATCAATCCTGAAGAAATAAATTAGAATTAACAGCCGACGGTACATTCAAATCCCTGTACTTTTCTCTCTCTCACTGCCTTTAGCGGAGCCGGGTCTCGGCGCCTTGTCCTCCCTAACTCGACCCTCACAACCTGGCCTGCATTCCGATGACACGGTGCAAGAAACGCAGCAGCAAGGAGCTGAGGCCCTCGACCCTCATCACCCCAGCCCCCGACCCCGATAACATGCTGGGCCTGAGGATCGACCACATGTGGCGTGAGAAGGGCAGGGTGACCAGGTGGACGGGCGCGGTCCTGGAACACTACACTATGGACAACAGTTGCCTCTACATTATCAAGTACGACAACCTCGACTGCGTCTGTGGCATCGAACTGTTCAAAGACAAGCGCGTGTCCGACCTGCGGGTGTTGGCAGAGAAAGTCGTGAACAATAAGATCAAGGCACCCCCCGGCGCAGAGGAACTGGTGGGGCAGGCCGTAGAACACTTCTTTGAGGAGGAGGACGGGGAAAAGAACGCGTGGAGGGGTATGGTCCTGTCCCGTGCCCCCGTCATGACGCACTGCTATTACATCACCTACAAGAACGACCCCGTGCTCTATATGTTTGAACTCTGGGATGACTACAGGGACGGAGACCTCCACATCCTGCCCGAGTCAGAGATCAAGCACTTGATGCCGGGGAACAGGAAGACGGACGAGGAGACAACGAGTCTGGTGGTGAAACGAGTACAGTATACCACAGACGAGGGCCAACAGAGAACCGGCCGGGTGATCTGTCAGGTCCCCGCCACGCCCGACGTGTATTACATCAAATACGACGACGACTTCCACATTTACGTCTACGAACTAGTACCCAACCCCGCTCCTGGTGACATAACCCCACGGGTGACATTCCTGCCTGATGAGGAAAACACTCTCCCACGCAGTCCAGACGAGAAAAGAAAAGATGAAGATTCTCCACCACAACCGAGAGTACCCACAAGGAGAAGACGGCGAGGCTCCCAGAAAACAAAGATTTGATAACCAAAGACTGTGGCCTGCCAAGGGTGGATTTCGTGGGAACAACAGAACATTTCGCTTGCCATGCCGGAGTGGGGGTCCGAGGGATGGATGGGACAGACGCACCGAGATCCGGCCTCCATCCACACAGGGAAGTAAAGCACACACACACACGTCCGGCTGAAGTAGAGAACAGCTTGTTAAATGGTTATAGCCTCTAAAACAACAAAAGCGCCTGATACAGTAGTAAATCGACACCGGCTGACTGACGCTACGCTTACCCATATGACAATGTTTGAAAATGTCTTACGAAATAGTTATACAATCACTATATGATTTCATAAAGGTCATAGTATTTCCTTTACAATATCACTATACAATCTATAAATGATTTAGAGTTCTCTTTCCGAAAAAGAGGTATGTTCTGCCTCCTATAAACCGGTTATGCTGTCGCTCTCCCGGGTCGTCTGGCTTGGGGCCCCAGCCAGGGGATCGGGGGGTGAGAGGCCACATAATGCAGGAGGGCGGGACATAGAACTTAGGAGACCACAAATATTTGTTCTGAAACATATCCTTTGAATTTTATTTATCAACACCCATATATATATATTGTATGTTATTGAAGCTATATACAAACTGACATTTTGACCGTTTATCAGGGGTGGTAGCTTTCCCCACTCCAATCCCACCCGGCCAGAGGTTTTTCCTGGGCCCATGTGGACGAGGGGCCAGCGGCAACACAGACAGTGACCACGACCGGAGGCTGCAAACCTTTCTGACCACACCACCAGCCTGTCCGGCGTGAGACGAGAGAAGCAGACTGGCACACATCCCCCTCAACACGCTGAGTGTGGTGTCCTATACACACACGCACACCCCGCCCCGACCCAGGCGGACATCCCCCGCTGATTGTTGTGCCCCCCCACTCTCTCTCTCTCTCTCTCTCTCTCTAAACGAACACTGAACAATTTTCTCTGATAACGCGCGTTGAACAATTGGCTCACTCTCTGAACGCTGCTACGGAGCCTGGACACTTCGCCCGTGTTTTCTCTATAGCTCTTTCTCTCTCTCGCCTACCCATTCAGAGGAAACATGCAAGGATGAAGTGGACGACCGCGGCTCCTGTTACACACAACTGTCATTGCTGATTTACTACCGCAGAGTTTTTTTTATACGATGTATATTCTATTTCAAATTAGTTTGACGGCGCTTTTAATTGTCCGTTTCGCATTGTTATTTTTTTATATACAGAGAATTGCTTGGTTGCTAAGCCACTTATAAAAAGGGTGAAGTAATTGTCATACAATATGTATTCGAACCGTGCCTTAGTTGTCATGTTTTTGATTCCCATTTGAATTTGGTGAAATTTAGCTTTGTTTCAGATAAACATTTGCCTTTTATTTTGATTAACTTTGATTATTATTTTACTCCACTTACCTATTAACTTTGATTATTATTTTACTCCACTTACCTATTAACTTTGATTATTATTTTACTCCACTTACCTATTAACTTTGATTATTATTTTACTCCACTTACCTATCAACTTTGATTATTATTTTACTCCACTTACCTATTACATTTGATATGAACAACTTTTACGCCACTTACCTATTAAATTTGATATGAATAACTTTCCCTTATTGTTTATTCTTACCTCAGACCTCGCATGCCCCATTTGCCTTTTACTTTTAGTTCTGTGTGACTGCTAATTTCTGTTTAGAGGCAATGTTTGGAGTCGATGCGATTTGTAGAGACCTTTTGTGTTTTATCTGAGATGTTCTTTTATTTCTGTATGCCTATAGTGTTATTTTGTATTTTACTAGCTATTTCCCTGCCACAACATTCTACCTCATACTTACCTCATTTTTACGGACCGTGTTTGATACGATTTATCTTTAGATATTGGACTATGTTTGATTGCATTTGTCTTTATATGCTGTAGTTGATTAATCTTTATTTTGAATTTTGATTTTTTTTCCCGCTGCTATACTCACTCAGATTCGATGTTGTGTTCTTGGCATATTAATTCATATTGCGATCAAAAGGGTGAAATTCACTTCCTGAAAACACACACACATAGACACACACACACATAGACACACACACATAAACACGCACACATAGACACACACACACATAGACACGCACACACATGCACACACATGCATGTGCACGACAATTTACCCCTTATGCGATCTCTGGCAAACAGGGACTTCCTCTATGAAACTAACTGACTACAAGTGTTTTACGGCATGTCAACTGTCTCAAGTTCACAGGTCAAGTGATGTTGCAAGACAATGCAACACCTCACTTCCTAAAAACACACACACACACACACGCCCACGCATATGTAAGCACACACACATAGCCGTGCACACACGCACATACATACACAAGCACACACATGCACGTGTAAGCATAACACACACACACACACACTTTCACTTCCTGAAGTCACACTCTCACACACACACACACTGACGGGGAGGGCTATATAATCTTCCTGAATTCCATCTATCAGGGCACATGTTGGCATCTTGCATTGCTTACTGTCAGTATGTGTGGGGCGGCGTGGCTCAGGGGTAGAGCGGGTCGTCCAATGATCGAAGGATTGGTGGTTCGAATCCCGCTCAAGCCCATGTCCATCCCACTGCCGTTGTGTCCTTGGGCAAGACACTTAACCTACTTGCCTCGTATGAATGTGTATGCATGTGAATGAATGTTGGTGGTGGTCGGAGGGGCCGTAGGCGTTGATTATTCGCCACGCTTCCGTGAGTCTGCCTCAGGGCAGCTCTGGCTGCAATTGTAGCTTACCACCACCGGTATGACTGTGTATGAACGAATAATGGACTCTGTGAAGCGCTCTGAGTCAGAGAAGAGCGCTATATAAATCCAATCCATTATTATTATTATTATTATGTGTCCAGTCATGTGTGACTGCCCAAATAAAACGAACAAACGTATTTGTTTTGCAGTTTTCATCTTTATTTCAACAGCTCTCTTGTTATCATAGATATTTTTCCATTACAATGCTTAATGTTAATGTTTATGCTTAATGAGGCCATCAGGGCAAAAGCCATCAGCCATTGGTAAAAGTCATCTGGATGCTCATCACCCTCGAGATGAATATCTGAAAAGTTAATAAACTGGCAGACAAAACCATATTGTCTGCCATATGAACCATATAAACCGATTTTGAAATCAGCAAGCAAGCAGCTTGCTGGTTGCCAAGGTGATTGTCTGCATACCTGGTGCACTACTATGAATGATTTGGGTGTTGTGCAAGGTGGTGCATAGAATGTGCAGACATAGGACCCTAACATTTACTGTAATACTGCTGTGTGTGTGTGCTGTGTGTGTGTGTTGATTGATTGATTGATTGATTGATTGAAAACTTTATTAACAGATTGCAGAATGGGTACAGTACAGTACAGCTCAATACATACAATTGTTAAGGGGATGCAGACCAGAGAAAGAATTTCGTCTTGTTTACATCAGGGTCCCCCATTTTCAATTCATCATAACATATATGACATACAGATAGACAGTACTGCTACATCTATACATTTATGACATACCAGATTTGCAAATACAGTACTGTTTGTGATACAAAAAGAGTCCAGAAAAGAGAGTATACATTTGACGTAGAAACTGTACATTGGAGGAGGTTGGGTGGGTGGGGTGGGGTTGAGTGGGTGGGGGGGGACTGTACATTGGAGGTGGTTGGGTGGGTTGGGTGCGGTGGGGGTGGGGGTTGGGTAGGAGGGGTGGGTGGGGGGGGACACTGTACAACTGTACAAGCAAAACTGTACATTGGAATATTGACAAAACCATACTTGGTCATTTACTGTACATTGGAGGGGGTTGGGTTAGGACATTTACATGTGTGTCTATTAATTAACACATGTGCACACATTTGTACAAGGGTGTGTGAGTGTGCATGTCTGTGGGCTGGTGTGTGTGACCTACCTACAAGCTTTGTCAGCTATCTTTTCTCTATGCTACTCTGACCTCCGATAATAATGTGTGCATAGAACATGTAGATGCTTCCCACAAACCAACATTTTAGATTCTGCTTCATCATCACATTATAGGTGCAAATTAATATACAAACACACACTCTCTCTCTCTCTCTCTCTCTCTCTCTCTCTCTCTCTCTCTCTCTCTCTCTCTCTCTCTCTCTCTCTCTCTCTCTCTCTCATTTGGGGGAAATCATAGTGATTGCGTGCATGTCGATTCTATATACCGTCTTGTTCTCTATTGTTATTTTTTATTGTTGGTTTTATTTATTTATTACATTGCTTAGTGCGCACATTGTAAGAGCCAGTGGAGAAACATTCCACTGCGCATCTTACGTTCACGAGTTGAACCCCCACAAAATGACAACAGACACAAAGGATACATTTAATGAATTCCATATAAATCTATAGCTTATTAGCAACGATGCAGGTGGCTTGGTGAGGATGCATAAGGAGCGTGCACACACACTAAAGTTAAACAAGGCAAGAAATAAATAATACCAACAATAAATAATAACAATAGAGAAACAAGACTGTATATGGAATATTAATACAGTCTATTCCACTATAGCTATATCCGCGTGATTGGTTTTAGTTCTTATTTAATTATTTTCAGACATCACGATGGTTCATTGAGTCATGACTATAAATGTAAAACGTAATTGTTAATGATACAAATATTGTCGTATTTATGATTATTATAATTATTTAATTCTGAGGATGTCTGTAGAATAGACATCAACGCAATCACTATGATTTCTCCTAAATTAAGCCTTTAACCAGTTTAATCACCTGTGCATTGTATCTTTTGCACTTTACTGTTACATTTGCACTCTGGTTGGATGCCAAACTTATTTTCGTTGTACTGTCGGCCTACTTGTGCTGTATGATGACAATATATTTGAATCTACTCTAATTTAGCTAATTGCTTTCGCGTTGCCTGTGGACTCGGTCCTGTGCACACGGTCCTTACATGGGTCAGCACAACCCAGATGCAATGCTTAGCCTCTCCCTTATATCCTTATAAGGAGCTGACGGGGCGTGTCTGTACGTAAATTCAGGTGTATGAGAATGCAGGCTTCCAGTTTAAGAATGAGTGACGTTCTTCATTCATGGGAACCCAGCTGCGATCATTTTGGTTTGGCCACTTACGAAGACCGTTTCACGCGTTCAGGCATCCGGAGGAGGATTTTTGTAAATTTGTTCGTACAAACTTCTTACGAAGATAGTTACGTACACTTTCGATCATGAGGTCCAATGTTGGCTATGCTAATGATAGATTATGTTGCAAGCTAGTGCCGCTTGAGGTGGAAATGTGAGTTTTAAAGATGTTCTAAAAGGGTCAAAATGACCCTCATAATGACTTAAATGCCACTGAGTATTAATTTGATCTGAGGGGTGAGGGCTTGAAGGAATAGCAAAGGGGATCCAGCCACGGCCACTGCTGGTGAGGCTATTCAAATGTTTGGTATCTGTTAGTGGTGTCTAATTAATTATCAGTGATACTAGATATTATCCAAATATATTATGCTAGATATTATCCAAAAATCTTTGGCAACTCAATATTGAAACAATTTCATGTTGATACACTGCTGATGTAGTCATTGTTAGATAAAGATACTTTATTAAAGTGGTATTTCTGTGTTAAAATAAGTGTTAAATAGCTCTACATTCCGACAGCCATCACTAATATAGAGTGTTTGGTCAGTAACATGGTTCTCCCAGTCCCTCCGCTCTGCAGTAAACACAAAATAAATGTTCTGGTATCCCTTCCCACTTTAACCAATCAGGAGAGAGAACCCTAGATATTTTTACTTATTTCAAGGAATCTTACAGAGCCAAATTTGTTTACTGCATTGGCAGATTATTTTATTTATTTCAAGCACATTATTTGCTTTTCTTTTGTAATGTGGAGTTCTCTCTCCTTTTTTTATCCACTTTTTCTCCTCTTTTTAAATTGTTCCTCCCATCCCAATTTAGCCGTGCCAATTCTCCCCTCCCCTGTCTTGATCGTTGCTCGCATGTGCCCCCCACTGGCCGGTTATAGGGAGGATAGAAGCCCATCCCAAGTCCCCTCCGATACATGTGGAGGCAGCCAGTTGGATCTTTTCACCTGCCAGCGCGGACTCTCATTTTGGCGAGGAGTAACGTGTAGGAGGCTCACACTGCCCCCGCCATTTTCCTGTCTCTGCTGTGCAGACGCCCCAACCTACCTGTAGGAGTCGCTGTTTACAACGTCCAGATTACCACCCATCGACTTCCCACCGGCTAACTCTGCCAATTGAGTTAGTATGACGGCCGGCCCAAGCCGGAGGCAACTCCGACAGCCGGATTCGATACCGGTGTCTCATGCGTTGGTGACGAGCGCAATGTCCGCTGCGCCACCCAGCCGCCCATTGGAGTTCTCTCTCCTGATTGGATAAGTGGGAATGGGATACTTTGCAAATGTACTTTGTGTTTACTGCAGAGCGGAGGGACTGGGAGACCCATGTTACTGACCAAACACTCTATTCAAGTGATGGCAGTCAGAATGTATTTTAACATGTATTAAAAACAAAATATATATATATATACAGTATATATACCACTTACAGCACCTTTAAGATAGCTGGTCTCAATACAGCAGTAGCCTGTTCAAGTGAAAAGGGGATTCTTCCTCTTTTTACACAGTTGTGTCATTTGAATGTATAGCAACGGTGTATCAAAATGAATGGTTGCTACAAGTGACGTGTGTTTGCATGGGTTGATGTGTACATGTGTGTGACAGTGACAGAGTGTAGGTGTGTGTCTGCCTGGGTTGATGTGTACATGTGTGTGACAGTGACAGAGTGTAGGTGTGTGTCTGCCTGGGTTGATGTGTACATGTGATGTGTGTGACAGTGACAGAGTGTATGTGTAAGCCTATGCATGGAACCACATGGTCTGTATTGCATTACCGGTGTAGTGGGGGGGGGGGGGGGGGGTCTGACCATTGACCAGATGCTGGGAGAACAGTGTAAAAGGCAGACGTGGCTTTAGTTACACCTGTCGCCATGGTAGCTGCTCGCCAACACTGGTTTCCGTGGGGACAGTCCCAGTTGCTAAGCCAGTTGGACCAAGGAGTTCTGTATAATATACACATGGTGGTGTCATGCATTTGCTATGCACCCCAATGATAAGCATGTCTCAAATAATTGCCCTGTGTTATACATTTACATTTAGTAATTTAGCTCACACTTTTATCCAGAGAGACTTACAAATTGTGCACAACAAGCTTGAGTGTTACACTCTGAGTGGATAGTAGTATAGACATATTAGCATGATAAGTAGTAGTATAAGTATAGTAGCATACTAGTAGGGTATATAGTAGTAAAAAGACAGTAAGAAATTTCAGATATCTTTGAAGAGGTGTGTTTTTAGTTGAAAAATTGGCCGGGATTCAGCGGTCCTGTGGTGGGGAGTTTGTTCCACCATTGTGGAGCCAGGACCGAGAACAGCCTGCTTCGCTTTCATGACCCCCCGGATAGGAGTGGATCTGAGGCAGCCAGAAGATGCAGAGTGTAGGGGTCTTGAGGGTTATACCTGCATTTATTCCAAAATTTATTACAACAATAGGCCGTATCCATAATGGCAGATTTGGGTTGGATAAAATAAGCTATCAGTATCTACCTCAAAAAAGAGGTGGCACCCCCCTGAAGGTAGCCCTCGGTAACGTTATCACAGGACGTGTCGGAGGGCATATGGGAGTGAGATTTAGAAAATTATTGATTAGTGTTCACAGCTTAAGGTCACCCCTTCCTGTCCTATGATAAACAGGGTCTTATCCCCGGTTGGGCCCCTCTGCACCCATAGAAAGTGCTCCGTTAATCTGGGGAACCTAGACATTGGATGCTCGAGACCTCCCGCTGGGCCAGTCAGTCTGTAAAAAGTGGGGAAAGACTCCTGAAAAGGGAGGGGGCAGGAGAGGCTGTGGGCTGAGCATACTGTATGTCGTAGAAAGGATGCACAAACAGGAGCCAGGGGACCAGGGAGGTGTGTGTTTGTGTGTGTGTGTGTGTGTTTGTGTGTTTCAGGTTAGCATTAAGTGGGTGTCTGTCTCAGCTTGTTGCATGTGTGTCTATACATCAGCTTCATGTGTGTCCATGTGTCCTCGCATGTGTACGTGTTTGTCCCTTGTCTGTCTGTCTGTCTGTCTGTCTGTCTGTCTGTCTGTCTGTCTGTCTGTCTGTCTGTCTGTCTGTCTGTCTGTCTGTCTGTCTGTCTGTCTGTCTGTCTGTCTGTCTGTCTGTCTGTCTGTCTGTCTGTATGTCTGTCTGTCTGTCTGTCTGTCTGTCTGTCTGTCTGTCTGTCTGTCTGTCTGTCTGTCTGTCTGTCTGTCTGTCTGTCTGTCTGTCTGTCTGTCTGTATGTCTGTCTGTCTGTCTGTCTGTCTGTCTGTCTGCAGCCTGCTGAGCCCGTGAAGCCGCGTGTTTGTCTGTCTGCAGCACGCTGAGCCCGTGAAGCCACATGTTTGTCCCTCGTCTGTCTGTCTGCAGCACGCTGAGCCCCTGAAGCCTCTCTGTCGTGACTCGTGGCTCCTTGTTCTTGGCCTACTTTGGGAGAGAGAGGTGAATTGAGGGCAGCTCAAGTCTTATAGGGTGTAAAGGGATTAGGACTATGGACGCACTCCTCTCCAGTTTGGGATTTTGCCCCCCCTCCCCATTGCCAGACACTTAAAGTCTGCTAGGGATTAAGATAAAGAGAGAAGTAAGACCAGCGTGTGTTGTGGTGTGCGTGGGGCAATGTTTTTCTTTTTTTTTAAGAAAATAATTTTACAAAGGGGAGGGGTGAGTGATGATGCATAAATGAAAAAAGAAAAACAAGATATACTGCCACGATATGATCTAATGCTTGCAATGAGGCATTCCTTGACCTATTTGCATGTGGCACGTGCCACGTTGCCGGTTAGTATGCGTTCAAGGGATAAGATAGAGGAAGAGGAGGCGCTGTTCTTTTCATTTGTGTTTCGAATTGGTGGATGATCTGTGCTTATTTCACTGGTTTAATTAAGATCTCTGACTAGCATTTTGTTCCGTCGTTCCCTGAATTGGGCTGCGAAGGCCAACTCCTTCTGAATTACCAGGGGGGCAATGTGCCAAATGTTGAGGGCCATCTGAAGTGGCATCTTGAGCCATATTGATTGGTTGGAAGTTGGAACGGTCAAATGTGCAACAAAACGGCCAAGTTAATAATAATAATAGATTTAATTTATATAGCACACTTTAAACTCAGTGAAGGTGCTTCACAGCAGAAGGGAAATAAAAAATGTAATTAAATAAAAGGTTTAAAACATGAAAACATTCAAATGAATCAAATAAAAACATAAGAATAAAAATGTTTAAAACTAAGAAAACATTTAAAATGAATAAAATGGAGGACATAAAAACATAGGAGCAAATAAAAAAAACAGGCCCTAGTGGAAGGCAGAGTAAAATAAATGGGTTTTAAGGCTGGCCTTGAAGGCAGCAAGGGAGACTGAGGCCTTGATGGACCCTGGCAGCTGATTCCACAGGCGCCCACAAGTTTGGCTCCTATGGGGCGGCAAGACAAGTCAGTCTGCTCTCTTGAGGGTCTGTCTCCATGCCATGCCTCGGCTTAAATTGATAATATCTCTACAACGTATTCAAATTTGAATCTTTCAGGTACAACACCACATCATCAGCATACGGGTAAATCGGAACGGCAATAAAACCAGACTTGAAGAAAAACAACAAAACAACAAAAGTGCAAGAAATCAAAGGTTGCTAAAGGAGCTTTTAGTGCCTCTATAGCCGCTGCGAGCCTGCGCCTCACGGGTGCTTCCTTCTATACTTACACTATAACAGACTGTATAATCTTGATCATTTCTCAGATTGAACCATAAGAACATCAATTCGGGGTTTTAATTGTCCCTGAGACTCATTATGTGGCTGGAAGAGGCTTTTGAGGAGGACACGAGTCCGTCCATCTCTTTGTCTTGTGTGTGTGTGTGTGTGTGTGTGTGTGTGTGTGTGTGTGTGTGTGTGTGTGTGTGTGTGTGTGTGTGTGTGTGTGTGTGTGTGTGTGTGTGTGTGTGTGTGTGTGTGTGTGTGTGTGTGTGTGTGGGGGGGGGGGGGGGGGGGGTGTCTTCCTCCACCCTGCCTTCTGGAGGCTCCTCCACGGCGCTCCTCCAGGAAAGTGGGTCACGAGTCTGAGACTATAGGATTACTGACCGTCAGGGAGTCGTGTGCCAGGTTGCCTCTTATCCGTGATTTTTAAATCCCCCCCGCCGCTGGAGAAGAAAGAAAGAAAAAAACAACGGCCCACTCGCTCCCAACTCCACGGCACACGCACGCACGCACACACGCACACACACACACACACACACACACACACTTGCCCTTCATCCTTAATTAAACACATGATTGTTTGTCCAAAACTATCATAACTGCTTCCCCACCACCACCAACAAAAACACCACCAACAACAACAACCTATATGAATTGAAAATGGGGGACCCTGATGGAAACAAGACAAACGTCTTTCTCTGGTCGCGTGTAGCTTTATGCCAAGCAAGCAGTGCAAAAATTTACCGTAGTGGCATGCAGTAATGCGCCTTTCATTTTCGCGGAAATAGGCTGTCTATTGCCATTCTCTTTGACAAACTCTAACCTTAACCAGCTCCTTAACAACGCCTAAACTTAACCGTTCTAACCTTAACCAACTCCGAAACAATGCCTAACCTTAACCTTAACCTTAACCATGCCTAACCTTAACCATAGAAATTATATTGCCATTCTCTTTGACAAACTCTAACCTTAACCAGCTCCTTAACAGCGCCTAAACTTAACCGTTCTAACCTTAACCAACTCCGAAACAATGCCTAACCTTAATCGGCGAAAGAATACACGTTAAAAAAAAATCACGTTAAAAAATATTTTCGATGGGATTCGAACTCGCCAGCAAACAAGCCATAGGATCCACAGCCATGTGTCCTTGCCAATTGAGCTATTTGTTGGATACTGAATAAGGGGCGGTGACTTATATATATTGAGCTCCGCTCGTGTCGCATGCGCGGGCACCTCGCGCGAGCACGCCGGCGCACGCACGCACCTGAGCGAGCACGCCGCCGCCGGTGCACGCACGGTAGCATTTGTCTGAAAAGAAGGGCGCTTTACCGCACTAGCGTGCGGTGACGAATGCGGAAGCATTTTTGCACTGCTTGCTTGGCATTAACGTACAGGCTCTCTGGTCTGCATCCCCTTAAGAATTATGTGTATTGAGCCTTACTGTATTGTACCCATTCTGCAATCTGTTAAATAAAGTTTTCATTCATTCATTCAACAACACCAACCTGCTTTCTTCCTCTATAACTATAGACACATACACAAAGCCTTTGAGGAGCATGTAGAAAATACTGTTTAGTCACAGCATATGCACCAGGGATAAACCCATGCTCAAAAGAACATTATATATAGGTAGGGCCTGCAGTCATAAAGAAATGGTTTGGGAAAGTAATCATAAGTACTTATGTAACGGTTGTGACAACGTCACCTCAAACTTCGATGCCCAGAGGGAGTTTCGAACCAGGGTCTCCCACACCGTGGGCAACAACACAGACCGCTATACCAAGAAGTGAACTCACTGCTTTGTAACGTGCCTATGTGTCTTTTGAGGATGAGAGTGAGTTTAACCCATAGCACCGCTACTCACCCCAGCCCTTCGTGACTGCGCTTCACGATACCATCCGTTACACTCACCCTCCTTAAACTCACTCCACTCCACAACAAGGCATCCGGGTCACGGCACCATTGTAACGGTTGTGACAACGTCACCTCAAACTTCGATGCCCCGAAGGAGTTTCGAACCCGGGTCTCCCACGCCGCGGGCAACAACACAGACCGCTATACCAAGAAGTGAACTCACTGCTTTGTAACGTGTCTATGTGTCTTTTGAGGATGAGAGTGAGTTTACTACTCATGCACAATAGAGAGCATCCTGACTGGCAATATCACCTCCTGGTTTGGGAATAGCACCGCACAAGACCGTAGCAGACTACAGAGAGTGGCCCGCTCAGCCGAACGCACAATTGGAGGGGGGCTTCCCACTCTCCAGGGCATTTACAACAAGCGGTGCATGGGCAAGGCTAAGAGAATTATCAAAGACTCGAGCCACCCAAACAACTGCCTCTTTGAACTGCTGCGGTCAGGCAAGCGATACCGGAGTCTCATGGCAAGCACAGAGAGACTCAGAAGAAGCTTCTATCCCCAGGCCATCAGGATGCTCAACGAACAATAACACTATGTAACAACCATCAAATGCACTCACAGCACACGCATCCACACGCACACACTCACTTTAAACATACAACTCACTGTAGCACCCACTTTAACCACTTTAGTACACCTAAGCACACTTTATATTTATCGGTAAAGAATTTGCACTACAACCCTCATACCTAATACCTCATTACACCTTACTGTAAATTATATTGTACCTAAATTGTACCTCATCCCACTTCTGCTTTGCACTGTATAGTATATTGTATGGTAACTCAGTTACTTCTACTCTACATAGAGCATTGTATATATGTATATACTGAACATTTTTGTCTACGTACTTGACTTCTATTTTATACTTTTATACTGCTATACTTATTTTATTATCTATTTTTGCCTAGCACACTCTCTGGAGCGAAACAGAAAGAAGCATTTTGTATAAAAGTATTCTGTACTTCTATATGACAACTAATAAAGAAACTTGAACTTGAACTTGAACTCACCCCAGCCCTTCGTGACTGTGCTTCACGATACCATCCGTTACACTTATAAGTGACAGGAGTCTTCAGTAACATTGGGTCTCATTCTCCAACGGACTTACGGCATGAAATTTGCTCTCAGGGCCATTTGAGACATCTTAGGGCCGGTTGTGGGATTCCCCTAAGATTGGATTCGGCTGTGACTGAGAGCAGGATTTACGAGTGCTGAGGAGCACACTTAACTTGACAGACTGGTGTGCTCCGTGAGAAATCATAGGAATCATCTGAACCAGCTATTTTGGACAAATGTATAATATTTACTCAGATATTCAAACACAATCATGCAATTATTGTGAAATGATTGAAAATAATAATTATTTAATGCCTTCTGTGGCATTTGTATTTCTTATTTGTTAGATAATAATCTGTTTTATTGATTAATTATACATTTGAAAGAATGCAGGTTATAGCCACCATGCAATATATCCAATTGATTGGTACAATGGGACAGACATTTGTTTTATATAGCTATAAACTGCATTCTTTCCAATATATCATTAATCAATAAGACAGATATTGGAATACGCTATGTAGCCTATGTGTCTAATGAATGAACAGTAGGCTTATATTATTCTAATTACTTGTTTAATTAGGATTGAGTAGATACTATATATGCTCTGCCCTATACGTACAGTAAGTACAGTACACATATTAAGGCCGCCAGAGTCAGGCAGCGGACTGGTGGACTGTACTACTATAGGCAGCGCCAGGCATGTGCACACATAGAGCCCAAGGGGTGCTTGAGCACCTGCCCTTTTGAGCCTCATAAAAAGTGCCCCTTTAAAAAAAGTGCCCCTTTTTTTTGTACCGTTACGCATATAGACTGCCATTCCAACTGAAAAATGTCAGGATATAATCAAAATATTAGGTAAAGAGAGAGAGATGCCCCATATTCCATTGCAGTTTGCATGGCCTCCTCAGCGTGCCTCTCCGCGGACCATATTTTATGCATAGCGTGGGTGGTGATGATGATGATGATATAAACCGCTGTGGCGCATACAGTTGAATGCTGGTATTACACTCATTGAGGGACATGAAGAAGTCAAGTCCGATGGGATTTGGGAATCTCAAATACAAATCGGGATTGGAATAAAAAATGCATTTATAGTAAACAATACAGAATATACAGCACTTCTTGGGGTCTGTAGGGTAAGCACTTATTCCCTCCCCCCTGAACATTTATGGAGATGTATGGGCCTTTTAAGTCAGTGATAAAAGTGTCTTTCAAGGATAAGTGAGCTCCTGCACTGATTATTATAGTTCAATATTCAATATTTGATCACCAAAACCCCCCAAAAAGCATAAAAAGGGGGCCCCCCGCCCGAAAAGGGCCCTTAAAAATCTGGCTTGCGCGCTCTGCACGCGCTCGGTTAAAACACACACAGGCTTGACTCCCCAAGTCAGCGTTGCCTGCGGCTTGGGCCAGTCGTCATACTATCTCAATTGGCAGAGGTAGCGGGTGGAAAGTCGATGGGTGGGGATTGGATGTTGTGGACAGCGACTTCTACAGGTCGGTTGGGTGACGCCTGTTCAGCAGAGACAGGAAGTATCGGGGGCAGCGTGAGCCTCCCACGCGTTACTCCTCGCCACTGAGAGTCCGCTCTGTCTGGTGAAAAGATGCGACAGGCTGCCTCCTCGTGTACCGGAGGGGACACGTGATGCAAGGCTTCTATCCTCACTACAGCCGACCAGTGGGAGGCATAGTCTAGCAACGTTCAAGACAGGGGAGGGGAGAATTGAAGGGGAGAATTGGCGATACGAAATTGGGATGGGACAAAAATAGAAAATAAGGAGAAAAAGTGGATAAAAAAAAACACACACAGGTAAAGCGCCCTTTTCAGCCTTTGAGCATCTGCCCCTCTAAAGTCCTGTGCACATCCCTGGGCAGCGCAGTATCTGTGACTTCCTAATAAAACAAGTCATTAGAATAATATAAGCCTACTGCGTTCATTCATTATGCACGTAGACTATACAGTACTGCGAGCGTGTGTGTGTGTGTGTGGGTTTGCGTGCGCGCGCTGCGGCAGGTGGCCACGAGCTGTAGTAGCCTGTATATGATGACAATACATTAATCTAATTTCATTTTGATCGGTCGCAAACTGCTTCCGCCACCATTTTTACACGGCTGCATCGCATCAGTTGCATTTAATGAGCTGGACAGGTGTGTCTAAACTCTCGACTTTTTGCGATTTCATTTGCACACGGCACAGAGCCTGGCTTATAAGGAGCTCTCGGAGGCGTGTCTTGTATGCAAATTACGCGTTGGGGAATCAGAGTGATCTTGTCGTCGGTTCTATCTTAGTCTGTCCCATGATGGTTGCCCTAAGAGAAGTCTTTGGGAAATGTTGGAGAATGAGATCCATTGAATGGATTTGTGAATAAATGAATTATCTTAACCCTTGCACTATCACACTACCAAAGGGTTAACCCTTTCACTGAGACAATACAGAAGGTTTACCCTTTCACTTCCACATGACAAATGGTTAACCCTTTCACAACCACACTACAGAAGGTTAACCCTTTCACTACCACACTACAGACGGTTAACCGTCTGTAGTGTGGTAGTGAAAGGTTAACCTTCTGTAGTGTGTGCTAGTGGGTTAATGTCTACTGTGATTAACAAGCATAGCGTAGCTCGACCTGTGTACATGTTGCTTTGCTGGGAAAGACCATTCATCACAGCGTCGTTGTGGTGGTTCTATCCAAAAGTCTGTTCGGAAACTTTGTATAACGAAATAAGTCAAGAATTGTTCTCAATACATGAATGTGAACCCACCAGCCACCGTGGATGGATGACGAATCTATGGAAGCTGGTTGGGATCAAAAAGGGTAATGCGATGTGACGAATTGCAGGATTTTTTTTAACACGTCATGGTTTTCAAATTCATCAAAAAGATGAATGTGTTAATATTGACAGCCCTAATATATATACGAACATATATATATATATAAATGTCAACCATGCCACTCAGCAACTTGCTCCCAGGATGCGTGTGATTTGCAGGAGTGTTGCCGATGAATTGTTCAGCAATTTACCGAATCAAGAGCAGCTCAGAATGACATCTAATAGCGACACAATGATAAATGCCGGCTTTTAAACACCTGACCCCCGCGATCATCACAGCGGGCCCTTTGTCCAGCGTGCTCTGACACCGAGTATGATTAATCAGCAAATAAATTACTAATAATAAATACATTCATTTTGGAGTGGAATGATTACATCCATCATTAGAGAGGGACATGTCGCCCCGTATGCTTGGCCAATATCGCTCTCTCTACCTCCTCTCCGTCCTCTTTCCCTCTCTCTCGCTGACAGTCGTGGAGAGGGATGGGGTGAGGAGAGTGGGTAGAGACGGAAGGGGACATGTGGAACAAAAGCAGGGATGGAAAGAGGGGGAGATCATAAGAAAGTAGGAAGAAAAGCGAGAGAGAAAGAGAGGTGTTGAATGAGGCGAAAGTGTGGAAGGCTAAGGATGGTCATCTCTAACCCCCCCCCCCCCCCACACACACACACACACATGCACACACACATACATACACACAGCCACCACACACTGCAGTAAGGAAATATGAAGTCCTTTGTGTTTGAGGATGGGGGGGGGGGGGGGGGGGTCTTGTAATCCTGCAGACAGGAGACTATAACTCATCTCTTCATCTCATCTTTGGGGAGCAAGTGGAGAAGGAGGCTGGGTCTAGCTCTCTCTCTCTGTCTGGGAGGGTTCATCAGTGGGGTGGGCGTGGGTGGGTGGGTGGCGGTGGGGTGTGGGGGAGCAGGACAAAGATTTCAATTAGAGTGCAATTAAGAGCAGCCAGAGCCACCCGTGACCTCCTTGACTTGAAGTTCTGCAGCCTCACAACCTTGAGAGTCTCGTAGAGTGTCGCGTTGGGCTGATTTAGGGTTCTTGTCATCTCAGCCGGTGTCTTGTTTATGACTCGGCTGGTTTCCAATTAGTAGGCTACGTACACCTGGTATGAGAGTGAGAGACAATGAGAGAGTCTTAATGATTTTAAGTATAGTACCGGAGCCTAATGTCTCATCATGTGTGTTTATATATGATATCGTATCATATGATACCAGTGGTGGAAAGCAACTTAGGTATTTTTACGTATTGTAAAAGTAAAATGTTGAGGCACTTTACTTGAGTATTTTCTAGTGAACTTTTTACTTTTACGTCACTACATTTCAATGGAAATATGGTACTTTTTACTCCACTACATTTATCGGAACCCAATCAATTACTAATTACTAAAGATTTTTAATAGAAAACATAGCGAAAATGTATGAAGACGATGTAGAGGACGTAATCAGAGGCAGCATACTGTAGCTGGACTACATACCACTTTAACATAACCTTTTGAAATCATTGGATCAAGGTTTAAATGCTTCCCAAGCACTGGAATACACAAACGTCATATACAGTATAATGTGTACTTTTACATTCAGTATCTCTGTCAGTATGAGAGAAAGATGGAGTTGTGCGGGCACGTGCTGAGAGGATCCAGCGGGGAGATCTTCAAGAAGGTGGTGATGGGGAAGGTGGATGGAAAGAGAGGAAGTGGAAGACCAAGAAGAGGCTGGGTAGACGACGTCTGTGATTGGATCGGAGTGAGAGGCGGAGTCACGGAGTTGGAGAGAAGAAGTGGGGACAGAATGGGTTGGAGAGTGATAGGCAACCTTCGGAACGAAGATGCCACCTGATCAAATACTAATTTTATTTTTACTACTACTACTACTTATTTTCTTTTTTACTTTTCTGGGTACTTCTTCCACCCTTGTATGATACAATACAATGTGATTTACTCTAATGAGGCAACACCATAATACAATATAATAACAATGTTTGTACTTTGTCATGTTACTCTGAAGCTTCATCAGACTTCAAAATACAAACCTTAAAGGCCCTCCCATAGTCGAGCAGACTGTACACAGAGCAACTCCGCGGAGGTCCGCGCGGACTCAAAGGGAGTCAAAGCAGACCCACAGCAGAGTGCAAAGTGCGAAGCTCCTATTTTCTGACGCGCGGACGTCCGCTGAGATCAAAAGCTCAAAGAGTCCGCGCGGACCTCCGCGGAGTCTGCTCTGTGTACAGTCCGCTCGACTATGGGAGGGCCTTAACACAAATAACACATATGTTATTGCATTATTAAAGCACACCAGAGGGCAGCTTTCTTCAACAGTTATGACCTGTTTTGACCTGACTTCCCTCAACAAAGGCAGAACATTAGTTCTGGTTGCATTATTTTGGACACTATTTAGGTCCTTTTCTGCTAATAATAATTCAGAAAAGTGCAAAGATTTTGTCTACAACCAGCTGATGTCCCACAACCTCTTGGTATAACACTTCCTGGAAAGCATTGGTCCTCATTCTCAAACATACTTATGAGAAAGTTACGAAGAGATTCCTTCGTAACTCGATTTTACGAACTTCTTTGGCATTCTCGAAGGGCTTCTTTTTGTAGATTTGTTCGTAGGATTTACGAACTCGAAAAGGCAGGTGTAAGTTGGACAGACCGATGTACGCCTGTGTTTTTAGCGGCTTCATTTGGGAGAAGTCCTTGGGGATTGTGTTAACTTCGATTCTACAGACATCCGCGGAATTAAATAATTATAATAAAAATAAATCGGACTATGTCTGGATGTATTGGTGTGCACACAAGTTTTTAACGGCTTCATTTGGGAGAAGTCCTTTGGGATTGTGGTAACTTCGATTCTACAGACATCCGTGGAATTTAATAATTATAATGATAATAAATATGACAATATTTGTATCATTAACAGTTATGTTTTACATTTATAGTCATGACTCAACAAACCATGTCCGAAAATAAATAAATAAATAAATAAATAAATAAATAAATAAATAAATAAATAAATAAATAAATAAATAAATAAATAAATAAATAAATAAATAAATAAATAAATAAATAAATAAATAAATAAATAAATAAATAAATAAATAAATAAATAAATAAATAAATAAATAAATAAATAAATAAATAAATAAATAAATAAATAAATAAATAAGAACCAATCGAGCGGATGTAGCTATAGTGGAATAGTATTAATATTCCATATACCGTCTTGATATTATTTATTGTTGGTTTTATTTATTTCTTACATTGCTTGAGAGCCAGTGGAGAAACGGCTTGGTGATGATGCATTAGGCAGATGCACTCAGCGCGCGCGCACACACACACACACACACACACACACACACACACACACACACACACACACACACACACACACACACTGTATATGTGCGTAATTAATCGTTACAGTAGGCTTATATTATTCTAATTCTATTCTAATTTAGAACTTAGCATGACATCTTATTTAGTAGTGTCAATATGGAACAACTGTGTGCTTGGCTCTCAAGGCCATCTCCTGCTTCGTCTGCGGTCATGTCAACATATGGCTGTGCGAACATAGGGAGAGATCTTAGAAATGTGGGAACATAGGGCTGTGGGAACATTGGGCTGTGTGAACATAGGGCCTCATTTTGAGAGAGATCTTAGAAATGTGGGAACATAGGGCTGTGGGACCATAGGGCTGTGGGAACATAGGGCTGTGGGAACATAGGGCTGTGGGACCATAGGGCTGTGGGAACATAGGGCTGTGGGACCATTGGGCTGTGGGAACATAGGGCTGTGGGACCATAGGGCTGTGGGAACATAGGGCTGGGGGAACATAGGGCTGTGGGACCATAGGGCTGTCGGAACATAGGGCTGTGGGAACATAGGGCTGTGGGACCATAGGGCTGTGGGAACATACGGCTGTGGGAACATAGGGCTGTGGGAACATAGGGCTGTGGGACCATTAGGCTGTGGGAACATAGGGCTGTGGGAACATAGGGCTGTGGGAACATAGGGCTGTGGGAACACTGACCCCCTGTAGAAAGAGGCACCGTCTTCTGCTCCTGCACTAGTACTGTAGTGAGACATTCATTGTGTATAAAATGCAACAACGTGCTCAAGGGTAGTTGTCTGTAGGGGGTCATCCCTATGTTCCCACATTTCTAAGATTTTCTTTTCACTCAAAATGAGGCCCTTTGTTCCCACAGCCCAATGGTTCCACAGCCCTATGTTCCCACTTTTCTAAGATATCTTTTTCATTCAAAATGAGGCCCAATGGTCCCACAGCCCTATGTTATCACATTTCTAATTTTTTTCTCAAAATGAGGCCCTATGTTCCCACAGCCCAATGGTCCCACAACCCTATGTTACAAATGTATGAAATGTATGATAGGGAACTATGTTTGGGAACATACAGTAGGGCTGTGGGAACATAGGGCTGTGGGAACATAGGCACGCTCCCATCTGTAGCCCTAACCGTTTTAGTGCAAACTTGTCTGCGTGCTCTGGTTCTACTTGATGCGCCTTTTTTCAGTGCCTGCCTTCCCACCTTGCTTGAGATATGTCCTCCTCTCGCTGATTTTAGGCCTACTTATGGATTATGTGTGTGTGTGCAATAGTGCATTGGAAGGCCAGTATTGACAGGTAATGTTATACTAGGGCTATAATTCAGGTTAGGGCCATAATGTAGTGATTTTTATTACCTGGTGTGGTTAATTGTTTAATATGTGAAATGCACTTGTGAATATAGGCCTTTCTGTTATGAAACGTTCAGCCATGGGGCATTGAGACGGTGTCTGTCAGGTTCACATGCCCATTATGTTAGGATGATACTGTGTTTGTCCATGTTTGTCCGTATGCTATAATGCCATGTATATAAAGCACTTTGAGATGCCTAATGTAAGGCGCTATATCAAATAAATGTATTATTATTATTATTATTATTATTATTATTATTATTATTATTATTATTATTATTATTATTATTATTATTATTATTATTATTATTATATGCTGAAATCTCAAACTACAAATGCTGGGTATAAGCTCATATACCGACTATGGGAAACCTGAATATGATGGTTGTGGGATATAGCCATGTCTAGATACTGATGTTACCTTATTCATTTACTTTTGGGTTTTTCTATCTGTGAGTTATGTTTCAAACTCGTAATACTCACAATATTCAGTTTCTTCATGCTATATATGGACATATTGCTCATAACACCAATATGCACAAACACCTTGTACACAGTTGTAAACCCCCAAACGAAAGGTTCAAGTGTGATTATGCCAATGTATGGTTAACATCATCCCTGGAGATCTGCATTCTATTGATAATACCCTCCAAAGCGTGGTCTAATAGGACTAACGTATACTATTTGTATTACTAAAACATATGGAACCTATTCAACAATGTCCTATCAAGACTTCCAAAACCAAGGATTCCAATAACCTACTCTGAACTTATTTTAAAAAGAAATAAAAATAATGCATTTGAATGCATTTGAAACGGTGCATCAATTACAAACACATTTAGAGGTCTTCATTTTGTCTGGCTACATTTTTTACCAAATAAAAACACAAAAAACGACCACCTACGCACCAGACAGACCCTCTAGAGGTCGGCATCTCTAAAGACGAGCCATGTCGAGCCTGAAAAACTCTGCCCCGAGATGACTGAACCCTGACCTCCACGCTATTGTGTCTGGCTCATGGGGGTGGCTTGTCGCCACACTAAACCATGCTACACTCCCCAGGTCGGGGACAAAGCTGAGTTAAACGCAACAAAACCAGGCGAGTCCCCCCCAGAAGGTCAGCCTTAACCGAGGAGAGGAAGATAATGGTGGGACAGTTGTTGGCCTTTATTGTCGGAGCGTGAAACAAGGGACACATGTTGGGTTGTAAAAGTGTCAGGGCCTGACTTAGGGGCCATTGTATTGGTGTCCAGTGGAGGCGCCCCGGCTTTGTCCCCAGTGTTGTTCGTCATTAGCATATCAATATTCAAAGGGCCTGACGCTGGGTGGAGGTTGCAAGCCTCTTCAGTCAGAGAGTGCACCCTCTTTCAGGGCCTCTGAGGGCCCTGCTGTTGATTTAAGCGCAAAGAGATCATTGATAAGAGTGGGAACGTAATGGATGGTCGACCGACCTGAAGGATGACTCACTGAGACCGGCTCACCACTGCTCGGCGACTTAACACGACGTTTGCCCCCATCGTCTCGTCTCTGCTGTTCCCTCTTCAAAGTGTACACGTCCTTCAGAGTCTGTGACAGTGTGCTTGATATTCTTTTTGACCCATTTCCCTGTTTATCTCCCTCCCTATCCTTCTGGGGGTGAGTAACAAAGGACTAAACGGTGTCACCCGTCATGCCCCCCACGCCACCCCACCACCACCCGACCTCCACACCACCCCTCCAACCCCCCCCCCCCCCCCCCCCCCCCCCCCATCCCCCGCTCCCACACCACACCACCCCTCCCCTTCCCAAACCCAGGCCAGCTGACCCCTGGACTGGCAGGCCGGGGGACAGTTAGCGGTGTGTGTTTGTTTGTGTGTGTGTGTGTGTGTGTGTGTGTGTGTGTGTGTGTGTGTGTGTGTGTGTGTGTGTGTGTGTGTGTGTGTGTGTGTGTGTGTGTGTGTGTGTGTGTGCGCGTGTGCGTGTGCATGCGTGTGTGTGCGCGTGTGCGTGCGTGCATGCGTGTGCGTGCGTGCGTGTGTGTGTGCGCGCGCGGAGGGGCACTGCCGGCAGAGTGTGTCGGTTACTCCGAGGGCCAAGCGGAAAAGCGGTTGGGCAGTTTAGCCAGCTGCTAAGGGAGCGGCCAGTCTCTCCAGCCTCGGGCCGGTCAGTGAGCCCCAGCCAGATGGAGCCATTTCAAAACAATGAGAGCAGTTTGCTTTGGTTGAAGAGACTACCAGTCGCATGCTCAGGGGACCGGGAGGCCGAGCCACTATACGTACAGTAAGCGTGTATATTTAGGGGTGTTGATGGTGGCTATACTGTCGAGCGGCGATAATCCAAGTGTCTCTCTCTCTCTCTCTCTGCTTTGCCCTCAGTCACTTCTCTAAAGACCGGCGTCCGTCTCAGACCCGTCTGAAGATGAATATATCTGTCTCCTTTTGTCCTCCCTGTCAACTGTTTTGCATATTCCACTCCGACGTGGCTGTCCAATAAGCCCATAAAGCCCATGATATATCAGATGTCACATCTATACCACTCTCTCTCTCTCTCTCTCTCTCTCTCTCTCTCTCTCTCTCTCTCTCTCTCTCTCTCTCTCTCTCTCTCTCTCTCTCTCCCTCTCTCTCTCTCTCCCTATACCCCCCCCCCTCTCTCTCTCTCTCCCTCCAGACAGCAACAGGCTGAGGTGTCCTGAGACCACTCCGGCTGGGAGTAACCAAGCCTGGGTAATGAGGCGTGTGATTGGTCCCCTCCCTCCTGCACAAGGCCAGTCTTTTGGAGGACATGATTGATCATGACAGGAGCACAATGGCGGCCTGGTGTCAGAGGGGTGGCATGGGCACGCACGGACCCCCTGCAGCCCCCAGCACAGAGTTGCCCCCAAGTCAGCTGTGCATAGGCAGACGCACATACACGCATACACACACACACACGCGCGCGCGCGCGCGCACACACACACACACACACACACACACACACACACACACACACACACACACACACAGGACAGGACAGTAGATATGCATGAATGCTCACATACGACACATGACGTAAACAAGCACATACATGTTGATATCCATATGCACGGAAGGCAGTACAGGCCAAGATGTAAACATTCACGGATGAACGGGCACACATGCAGATGAACACGGATGATGCACCGCTTATGCACACACTAAAACAAAGGAACATACGTCGGCAGCTTATTCGTTCAGACTGCACTCGCATGCAGGATCCGAACGAGCTCGGTAAATTCACACGTTCAGAGCCGCGCGTCACATTCAACTACCTCAACATTTGCATTGACTTTTACACGACAGCCACGATTTTACTGGCTCCACCTGTTTCAATTAACTACGTTTCCTGGAATCTCTTGATAAGTCATGCTGTGACATCACAACCCCCCCCCCCCCCCCCCCCCCCCAAAAATAAACCTGGAGGGGGGGTCGGGGGGGGGCGGCCAACCTGGCAACATGAGAGGGTATGATCACTTTTGTTTCCCCTTGGGGAGAGAAGAATGCATGGCAATGCATTACATTACACTGTCTCCCTGGAGAGTGGTTCTGTGGGGATGGAGTGGCTATTCTCTCAAATAATTCACTCTCCTGCACTTTTGTGGTTGGACTCTGGGCATTTAGTAGCAATAGGCTTGTGGTCGCGAGCAAGCTGCCAATAGCACACATTTAGCTGACTCAATAAAACACATGCGTCTGAGTGATAGTACCCCTATTTAGCCAGCCATGCTGTTGATACCAAGGCTGTTGTTCTTACACAAGGACCACGGCACAAGTATAGCGTAAATAATTCATACATGTAATGCATTGGTGGTATGCCGCTGAAATAGAAGCTACAATTTAAAAAATTTAAAATTCTGATCTGTGTGGCTCTAACACAGTTGGCTGGATGTGACATTCCTCTCACCACTTACACTTTGTTATTATGTATTGCGTTATATATCACATTTGAGAGAGCCATAAATTTGAAATAGCTCCGCAATCAATATTACCGTGCCGTAATATGCCGCTTGCATATGCAAAGAAGCTCACGGCTTGGTATTGACAAAGGGGAGAGAGGAAGATTTAGTGAACATATAAAACTTTTCTCCACGCTGATATTAATCATGTGAGCAATATTTGGCCACACACATACATTAGTGGGAGAAGAAACGAGAAATCATCATATTTCATATTTGCCTTTCAATACTTGCAAGTCATCGTTACAGATTGTTAAAGTGATTTGTGTTGAGTGTTCTGAGCTTGAGCTGTTAGGCCCTCCAGCTCTTATTCCAGTCTGACACGGCAGGTGGAAAGCTTTCCAGTCCAATTCTCTCATTCTGGATTTCAAATATAAGAAACAGAGCCTATAGTAGGGCTGGGTGAAATTCATATCATGATAACCATCTGGAATTTGGTTCCCCCCAATATCCATCATGATATCTGTTGTTGTTGTTGTTGTTGTTGTTGTTGTTGTTGTTGTTGTTTTTTCTCTTTTTGTTGTTGTTATCAGGGGCGTGCACAGACAATTATGGGAGCAGGGGCTCAAGCTACAAAAATGGCACTTAACCCACCAACACCCATGTTCATATTTTTCTTTTGGATTCGCACTTGGGGCAAAAGGGCAGGGGCTCAAGGCCCCCTTCTGCCCTATCTGTGCACGCCACTGGTTGTTATCATTCGTTTAGAGGACAGAATTGTGCGCAACAATATCACAATATCACCATTTTAATCACGATCATACGATAGCGATAATATTGAATTATCACCCAACCCCATAGAGCTGACCCTATAGAGAAACATGTTTGAGCTTGAGTAGCATAGACCAAAGAGCTATGTTCTCATGAGACAAAAATAACGTAGAATACCATTGTTCCTGAAGCACAGCCTATAGACATCTGCACAGTTTTCTTATATCCACTGTATAAAAGAATAAGGAAAATAAAAACTTCTCCAAACTCCTTATGTGTTCCTTCCACCAAGGGTCCGCTCAATGTAAACTCACGAAATGTGACATAGAATCACATCCCTCCCCAATTTAAAAAAAACTAAATGTGACATCTATAGAATCACATCCCTCCCCAATAAAAAAAACGAAATGTAACATCTAGAATCACATCCCTCCCCAATAAAAAAAAGAAATGTAACATCTAGAATCACATCCCTCCCCAATAAAAAAAAACGAAATGTGACATCTAGATTCACATTAATTCGCTCCTCAGGCTCAGCTATATAAGTGCCGCACCTTCAAGGCAAAACTGAGGTCTGTAAAAGGGAGTGACATACAGTAGCCTACATGAAACGCAACCTTTTTCCCCCCTTCTTTTTGAAGTGTCCCCGTGCCTTGAGGGAGAAAGGGCTTGTGTTGTATCGATATAGCTTTTGTGAGTCCCCCTTGATTCTTCCCACCGCTCTGGACCAGCTTCTAGTGCCAGCCAGCCATTGAGGTTCAGGGGGTCTCTGTGGAGGGCCATTAAGTGTTGATTGTGTCCCGTCTCTCATGTGGGTCCCAGGTGCTTTAACACTTTACCAATCTACTGGGATGATACTCCATGATGCACGGGGAGTGGAGGGAGACAGTGGGCAGAGCCGGATAAGAGCATTTATAAGAGTATCGGGGCATTTATAGAGGCTCTGCGTTGATGAAATTTGTATTGGGCCCTGGTGGAGCTGAGGATGGCGGGGAGAGAGGGGAGGCATAGGCTCACTGAGATCACAAAGGGCAGGCTATGGCATTGTCTTCCTTAAGTGGTCTCTCATTCTTATTTCTGTGTGGTGTTTTTTGTGATAATATAATGTTGTATGTTATTAAAGCATTATAGCTTATGGTGATATATATGTATCAAGCTGAATTCATGTTTTTGGTACACATATTGCTAAATAATGTGACTTAAACTAATTTATTTATGTATGTGTTATTATTATTATTATTATTATTATTATTATTATTATTATTATTATTATTATTATTATTATTATTATTATTATTATTATTATTATTATTATTATTATTATATATAGAGACTCTTTAATGGATCAATTGTAAATTCGAGCAGAGAGAGAATGTGAAAAGGCTCTCTCTCCTGCCACGGGATGAGAAGGAAGAGGTAAACAGTCAATAACAGTAAGCTATGGCTCTGTTGTTATGCTACTACAGGCCTAAGCTCCTTTGAGGCTGCTCTGGCTTTAGGGCTCCTAGTTATACTGTACGCCTTCCAGATTTACTAGCGTTTCTCCTTTAATCTGCATAAAGAGATCAGACTGACTTGTTGACCGGGGATTATACTGCACAACACAAGAACTCGCTCCTCTGCGATGAAAACAAGCCTCCACTGGGTATATATAAAGCCGAGATACACGATATCAGATGGATTGATGTGATGGAGGGAAGGAAGGAGGGGGAGACGGGACGGGGGAGGGAACGACGGGGCATGTGGTTAGTAAGGAACTGTGAGGAATAATAACTAGGGAGAAAGCGGGTTGTTTTCTCTCCAAGTTTCAGATGCCTAATTGCCCTGGGCAGAGTAATGAGTGGAGTATAGGCCTAATTGGCTTAGACCATTTATGAGCTGGCGTGCTGGGGGCGAGTAAAATTGAATCAAAGCTGCAGGACAACGTCATGGTGATAATGGCGATATGGTGATAATTGGCATAGGGTCAAAGACATGGCAGACAGCCAAACAGCAAGCTAGTAATTTAAAGAAACGGAATTCCTTAGGAGGAAACGGAATTCAGATAAATGTAAAAAGAAAGAAAGGAAGTCTTTCAAGTAGACAGGGCTTTTACCGTCCCATTAGGCATGCTCGACATTTTACTGATAAAAACATACAAATAATGTATTACGAACCATTGATAGATACCTCATGCTTTGGCCATTGTTTTGTTGTCTTATGTTTTTTATTCATTTGTTTGTTTAGGCGTTGCTATACGCTTTTGTTAACTTTTCTGTCTATAAGAGATTTCTTCAGATGATTTTGGTATCGTATGAGCTAACCAACAAATAAATAAATAAAAGTACACAAATACCCACAAAAACAATTGACGAACTGTTGTTAATAATGAAAACGAAATGACGATATAAAATATGAATTATTTAACACACAGAATACCGAGTAGCCTATACGCGCGCGCGCGTGCGCGTGCGCGTGTGTATGCACTTGCTGCGGTGTGTGACAGCCTGTGACACAACGGTATAAGTGGAACAATGACGCTCCGACCACTTGTCTCTCCGTTGTGTTGTCGCGGTCCATTCTTGACCAAACAAAAGAGAGGGACAAGGCAATGAAAACGCATATGCAACAATGTCCCGACGAATCTCCAATTGCCCCATTGTGTGCCTTGAAAGATGGACACGTGTACCTCTACATGGATAAGGGGAGAGAATGAGGGGAGGGCAACGAGGGTATGGGTTGGGGGTGTGTGTTAAAGATGGGGAGGAGGGAGGGGGGGGACACGCACAAACGCCACAGCACACCACACACACGCCTCTTGTCCGTATGGAGAAACTCCCCTTTCAGCACCCTGGACAGGGGCGACGCTCTCCAAAGCGCGCACCGCCACGGCATCTCGAGCTGTTACACTTTTGTTATGCTAAATCCGAATACCGGTCGCATCGAGAGGTCAGCTGACGACGTTGGTAATGGTTAGACATTATCCCACAGCAACAGCCACCCGCCCCCTCTCTCTACCTCATCATCTCTCTAGCCTACCAACCAACCAACCAACACACGGAATCAAACAGCAACTTGCTGCATTTTCAAAGTTTCCGTGCACGGTGGCCGCTGGCCGGACGCAGGGAGACAGGTCGACACTATTATTATTCACATGAACAAAACTCGAGCTCGCAGTGTGAAAGGAACCCAACCCGTGTTGACGAAGGATACAACACTAATAGAATGCGCTCTTGTTTGCATGTTTCATTCACGTTAGCTCTTTACTGAACCTCGGGTCATTATAGGCGCACCTGCAGTTTTTTCTTCTTCGCATACCTTTCCTTGACCATCTCATGCAAGTCTGAGCATCCTCACCATGTTGCTTGAACACCCTGGATCAAGTTGTCAAAATCCCGGAAATTTCTCTCGGTACAGTGCAGGCCAAGGTAAGAGCTTATTTTCATTGATGATAATATTCCGTTTATTATGGAGATCAGAAAATAGTCTGAATATGGGTTACAGGTGTGGCCTGTTCGGGTGATGCTGTTTAGTCCCCTGAGGTCTATTAAAGGGCCATAATTAGGCATAAAATGGCGGGTAATAATACAGCAAATCGGCACAGCGGGGGTTGGAGGGGGGGTCTCTACACAGCTCTCATTTTTACTGACAGCGCTTAAACAGGCATGAAATTACCATTGTGTGTCACAGTAAGATGCTGTGTGCGGTCCAAAACAACTCAAATGATCAAATAAAGGTTGGTTTAAACTTTTTGATGCGCCTGGTCTTCGGAGATTGCAGATGCATTGATTTTTAATAAGCGACCAACACTTTAAAAGTGAGTGTTAGAGCTCAAATGACAAACGGACTCAACAAAATAAGTAATGTTCAGTACAAAACATGGTACCCGCGATATAACCAGCAGGCATTCGAAAAATAAGTAAATAAAAACAAGTTATTGGTTGTCAGGACTCAGGAGGAATGTTCGACTTAAATGCAAATTGAGGCTTTTTATTTCTTTTTTTTCCGCTGATGCGTGCAGGAGACGTTATGAATACGTAATGAGCTTGTATTGTTGGGGAATCGTACGAACAGATGTTATGCGCGTGCTGTCATTTCACACCATCGCTCACGGCTGCTGTCACGGGAGGAGAGGACGGAGAGAGAGAGAGAGAGAGAGAGAGAGAGAGAGAGAGAGACCACCGGAGTGCTTCTGCTGCGGTGTCGCACCAACCGCTCCTCCCGAGCTGCACGACAGCCTGCAGGCAGCCCCCGGCCCCCCGCCCCCGCCCCCGCCCCCCCCCCCCCTATAGACAACCGGTGCAAAATGCTCAACAGGTGTCATGTTCCCCCTCGACAGGTGGAGCACCTGCTCAGAGAGATGCTCATAATATCACCTACCAGACGTGCTCAAAACTCTTCAATATTAGCCAAAGCCATCAGTCGCTTTTGAAACTATTCAGGAGGAGCCTCCTAATGCCTCTTTAGTGTGACTGGCAATAGGCTCATGCAGGCTCCCTGTTCATAAAGGATTCCATTTCATGATATTTGCCATATAAGCTTTATTTATTAACTCGATATGGTGGTGACAAGCCTAGTGGCGTTTTGTCAATATGGGACAACTTTAAAGGCCACTGGTGGACATGAAAATATATTTAGTGTGCTAAAAGCCCCTCTTTGATGTGTGCATGTATTAAGCTTATACGATGGCAATGCAGCATATATGGACAGCGAAGGCCCAATTGCTTGGGGATGCCATTTTTTAGCATTAGGCCTAAAACTCCCTGAAAAATGGATCCTGTAACAAAATCAACGATGTGGAATTTGTATAAGAATGTGTAGAATAATGTTTCCGTTTCGAAAAGATATGAGTAATTCACTTGATCGTCACGGTGTGTGTGTCACTCTCTGACTGGCCGTTATTTTGATGGTCGTCTTATCGGCGCAGCTTTCGCCCCCATTACTGTCGAGCTCGTTCTTCATAAGTGAGCGATCAATAACACATAAAAAAATATTATAAAGCTGAAAAGTAAGAGGGAGCACACGCGAGACCCACACCTTTCACCAGAATGTCTTTCATATACTGTGGAAATACAGGGAAATGGGGCATTGATTTTAGATTCATCAGGGCTCCTGGCGGCCGTGGCACTACCCGTGATTTCCCAAGGCGCCCTTTTGCGCCAAAGATCAGTGTCAATAAAATTCATCGGGGTGTTGCCTCGATCAACATGTTATTGAACGGCCGATCTCTCCCCTAAATAAACACTTGTCTGTGGGGGGTCAACGCGCATGCTAGGAAGTGTGTGTGTGCGTGTGCGTGTGTGTGTGTGTGTGTGTGTGTGTGTGTGTGTGTGTGTGTGTGTGTGTGTGTGTGTGTGTGTGTGTGTGTGTGTGTGTGTGCGTGTGTGTGTGCATGTGTGCACGTGTGTGTGCAATACCTATAGTTAGCTATTCTTTTAAAATTAAATATTAAAACAACATTGCTTGACATAATGATTATGATTGAACACAATTATAAATGACAAAAACATTTCGGACATATATTTCCGTTATTGCGTCTTAAATTAAAAACCTGGAGAAAATAATGAGCTAAAGCACGAGTTCCGCATTGACATTGAGAATATGGCAAACGCTTTCTTCTTTTCACCGTATTCACATATCTAAATGTTATATTATATGATGTATTATAAACGTTAAATAAATCAAATAGACTAATATCTTTATTTTATCTTGAACAAGTTGCTGTTAAAAGACACGATTTAAGTTCTAATTTGTTTTTCTTTATTTTATAATGTCAAAAATGTGATATTGAGCCGCAGGTCTAAAGTTGAAGTTGAAGAGAAAATAAGTCGGATGTGTGTATTCGTTAATATTGTCATTTGAGAAAATTAAACCCAAAAGTAGGCACACAAAAAAAACGTATCTTATGGATATGTATTTATTTATTTCTTTTTTAATTCAGGGCAGTGATCATTAATCAACATCACTATTACAATGTAATATATGTAAATGTGACATTATAGTAAGAGCTCATTTAATTGCACCTGTCCTGAACACGAGGACAATACTAATATTGAGATCAGCTGAGAGTTACATCGAAGTATGTTTTACTTCCAGATGTGAGAGAGGAGATTGTTGTCGCTGGGCTTTCTCGGTGAAATCGTCTGTGTTGCTCAGCCGAGGGGGAAGTCGGCCTATGGCTGCCTGGTGGTGATATCTTCTCATGATATATAGGTAATGTTCTCCTCACAGGTGACTTCCGGCCAGCTGCACGAGATGTAAAAAAAAAAAAAAAAAAGCTCTGCATGGGAACACGAGCAAAACTATAGGCTACCACTGTAGAATTATTATTGCCACACGACGGTGCAGCAGAGTCTAAATAAGATAAATAAACAACGCGATAGCTATACTTTCTCAAAAGATTCTCAAACTTGAGATACCCAACCCAACCTATTACGCAGCGTCAATATTGTGAACAAACAAGTTAGAAGTTAGAACAAGGCAGACCAAACCCCAGAGCCAACATCAGCCAATAGAACCGCTCATATGATGCATAATGTATGTGGTAACTTCTAAAGCAATGGTCTGGACATTATAACAAAGCATAATACATTAATAATACAACTCCTATGACCCTTTATTTCACATGCTGTTTATTCTTCCTCCGGGTATAGGCTGGTAGTGGTATACAAACTCCCTCACACACACTTACACACACACGCGTCGCACGCGCACACACGCACACGCACCACTCACTTTTTTGCGCGCACACACACACCTGCTACACGCACACAAACACACACAAACACACACACACACACACACACACACACACACACACACACACACACACACACACGCACACACACGTGGAACACCTTTCCAAGTCGCAGCCTTTAGGTGATGATAATCTGTTTCCCAGTCGCCAGGGTAACTCCGCTGCGCGTAATCCTGCGCTGCGCACAACAGCCCCTGAAGGATACAGCGAACTCGAGCGCACGCAGGAAAGCACTCTCTCTCTCTCTCTCTCTCTCTCTCTCTCTCTCTCTCTCTCTCTCTCTCTCTCTCTCTCTCTCTCTCTCTCTCTCTCTCTCTCTCTCTCTCTACTTGTGGCATTCTTAGGCGTCCTCTGGTTTGTACCGTTTATTCCGAATATGTGCCGCCTATACGAGCCCCTGTAGACCGCGAAACGAACGCACTTTTGCATCATATGAGGGGGAAATCATGAGCAATGGATGGCCATAACGAACGGAACTCTGCAAAGGGAGCGTCGAATAATACGGAGATGCTTTTTGCATTGTTGGCCCAGAGTGAGGAACTACGGAAAGGTAAATCCAACAGTAAAACGATACGAAATGTGTTCGTTTTCGATCGTTCAAATGACTGTGTATATATAAACGCTGAGATATTGCTTATTATGCCTATAACTATGGACAGAGGACAGTTCAGTTATCAACGGAACTTGTAGCTGCTTGGCAAGGATGCTAACAGTAACAGGCTATATGATTATGCGAGTAATTTAATGTGTGATGAAGAAGGAAGGATGTCTTTTTGACAATGTTGCCATTAACATGGAAATTTGATCGAACGTGTTTTCCAAAACAAAGTGCAGTCTACATCTCTCTGTGTGTTGTGCGTCTCTTGTGTCTCCTGTATGACAGTGGCGTATAGCGAGGGTTTAAGAGGTGAATCTACGAAATGACATATGTCTCAAGTCATCTGTCATCTCCGTGCTGTTGAACTCTACAAAGCAACGTGGATGTCATGCGTTTTAACGTTGATTCGTTTGACTGGTGGACGGAATTTACTGTAAACCACTGGGCCACACTGTCACGTAGTTTCCAGGTAAATAGTATTGTCAAATTCTAAAATAGTTCATAATAGGGCCTTCAACCCGAGCGATGGAGGCCTCTCTGAGACACCATAGCTTCACATAGGGTTTTGTGAATTCATATAAGAAATAAAATTGGACTCGGGCATGTCTACTTGTAATATAGTGTCTAACAGAGTGAGCTAATCGCCTGGACACCCCGGGTCGTCAGCACGAGACAGAGACGTTGCATTCTAGTTTTACAGAAGCCTGTTGAATTAATGATGACTTGGATGCACCTGTTCGTGACGTGGCTCCAACGCACTTGTGTATTACCTGCCAGAAGAAATGCTCCATTAATGTTTGATAAATTGGCCACACAACAACAACTGAACAATAGGAATGCGATTCCTTGGGCGGATGAAACAAGAAGTACTTGGACTTTTAATTAGTGTTAAAAACAAATAGACCCGGAATGATATAGGTGATCTTGATGCAATATATGCCCCAGTAAGTATTAAAGAGGAGCAATTGCTTGAATATTAAGTTTCGATATGATATTGGTTGTTGTGGCCGTGTGTAAAAGGCAGGCCTGTTTGAGACGGGATGTACGCCAATACAATAGGACGTGTTTGGGGTTCAGTAGGATTAACCTTGTCTTGCTTGGAAAGTGTGAGTGCATTGAACAGTTGTCGAGGATAATGAATGATTTATGTAGGCACTAGGCAGATTCCATGCTTGCCTGGTGTTGATGAAATGATCGTATCACGGCCTGTGCGCGGCAGCAGGTGTTGTGCTCGTCAGCTGGCCTGCTATAGAGGCCTACCTCACCATCCTCGCTTTCTCTCCTTCTTTACATTTTTTAAACCACATTTTAAGGGCGATGTGTGTCTGCTAAACGTTTTGCATTATAATTGGCATATGCGCTTTTTGTTTGTTTTGATTTTCTGCAGTGTATATAGCCCAGGCTATTGTTATATTATGCCGACGGTCTACTTTAAAAATACACATTTTTATGAAACTTGTTAACATAGACAGTGAATCGAACAGTTTCTATAATGTCTTTATTTATTTACCTTTTTAATTATGCCTTTATGTAAGACCTCTATGCTTCGACGGTTTACATATACAAATGAGATATCTATACCATTTGGGGTGGCGCATTAGGCCTACTTATTTTTAATTGTTTTTATTTTAGTACTATAGCTATTGAACATATTGAGCAATGAGGCAGCCGAACTAAATGTTTCATCCGAAATGGATGTGACTTTTTGGATTGGAACCCTTCAAACAAGTATAACTGTGAACCCTATAGTAATTTGGTTTCATTCGGCTATGTGGATATTGTCAATATTTAACTCGGCGTCTGAATTCCTATTCAATGTTGTTTTTGTTGATGTTTGTTCTCGAAATGAACGGAATTAACTAAATCCTCATGCCCCGCATTCTGTCCTATTTTCCAAGTGCCCTCCTCATTCCTCAGTGTCCTCTCAATCCAAGTGTCCTCCTCAGTTCCTCCTCAGTTCCCATATCCTCCTCAGTTCCCAGTGTCCTCCTCAGTTCCCAGTATCCTCCTCAGTTCCCAGTGTCCTCATCAGTTCCCAGTATCCTCCTCAGTTCCCTGCAGTGTCCTCCTCAGTTCCCATGTCCTCCTCAGTTCTCATGTCCTCCTCAGTTCCCAGTGTCCTCCTCAGTTCCCAGTGTCCTCCTCAGTTCCCAGTGTCCTCATCAGTTCCCAGTATCCTCCTCAGTTCCCAGTATCCTCCTCAGTTCCCAGTATCCTCCTCAGTTCCCAGTATCCTCATCAGTTCCCAGTGTCCTCCTCAGTTCCCAGTATCCTCCTCAGTTCCCAGTATCCTCCTCAGTTCCCAGTATCCTCATCAGTTCCCAGTGTCCTCCTCAGTTCCCAGTGTCCTCCTCAGTTCCCAGTGTCCTCATCAGTTCCCTGTATCTTCCTCAGTTCCCAGTGTCCTCCTCAGTTCCCAGTGTCCTCATCAGTTCCCAGTATCCTCCTCAGTTCCCAGTATCCTCATCAGTTCCCAGTATCCTCCTCAGTTCCCAGTATCCTCATCAGTTCCCAGTGTCCTCCTCAGTTCCCAGTATCCTCATCAGTTCCCAGTGTTCTCATCAGTTCCCAGTGTCCTCATCAGTTCCCAGTGTCCTCATCAGTTCCCAGTATCCTCATCAGTTCCCAGTGTCCTCATCAGTTCCCAGTGTCCTCATCAGTTCCCAGTATCCTCCTCAGTTCCCAGTATCCTCATCAGTTCCCAGTATCCTCCTCAGTTCCCAGTATCCTCATCAGTTCCCAGTGTCCTCCTCAGTTCCCAGTATCCTCATCAGTTCCCAGTGTTCTCATCAGTTCCCAGTATCCTCCTCAGTTCCCAGTATCCTCATCAGTTCCCAGTATCCTCCTCAGTTCCCAGTATCCTCCTCAGTTCCCAGTATCCTCCTCAGTTCCCAGTATCCTCCTCAGTTCCCAGTATCCTCCTCAGTTCCCAGTATCCTCCTCAGTTCCCAGTATCCTCATCAGTTCCCAGTGTCCTCATCAGTTCCCTGATTTACGAATAAATGATGCTTTCATCGAGATAGGGATTGATACTAAAAATAAAAAAGAATTAAATACGGTGATGAAGATATACTTTATTGAAGATCGTGTAGAAATTAAATTCATATTGTATTATTAGTATTATTATAGTAGTAGTAGTAGTAGTAGTAGTAGTAGTAGTAGTAGTAGTAGTAG
The DNA here is from genome assembly GCF_963971535.1 of Notolepis coatsorum. Classification (NCBI taxonomy): domain Eukaryota; kingdom Metazoa; phylum Chordata; class Actinopteri; order Aulopiformes; family Paralepididae; genus Notolepis; species Notolepis coatsorum. The sequence continues at coordinate 32,706,019 of NC_140175.1, read as the reverse complement.
TAGTAGTAGTAGTAGTAGTAGTAGTAGTAGTAGTAGTAGTAGTAGTAGTAGTAGTAGCAGCATTCATATAGGCCTATATTGTTGGTCAGACTGACCCTCACAAGTTCAGAACCTTTTGTGCGTTAAAGTGGAGACCACACGGTCTAAAGCGTTTTGTTGTACGTCACGTTATTCGTTTATCTGATGACGACGTTCTGTGTTGGCATGCTGTGTAAGGTCAATAATACATCAACTGTTTGGTTCACTTGGTCTCCTCTCCCGCATCTATTGATGATATGGAGATCAAGTCATGCATTATGTTGCCTGCATTGTGTTACTGTGTGTTCTTGGAAACAATTCTGGAAGGAAGTATTATATGCCTATTCATTTATTTATGGTTTTGATGGTGATGATTTATTGGTTCCCTTCTGCTTCTGATGATGTTTGAAATCGTGACGATGATGATGATGATGATGATGATGATAGTAGCAGAAATATACATACATTTTTTCCACTTTTCTCTTTGGAGAAAATGTGAGCTATAATGATATAACGTTTTTTTAATTGAATTGAATTGAATATCCAATAGAAAGCAGTTTAATCAGAAACGTTCTTTCAGTTAAGAGCAGTTTTACAAGTGATATTTTTCAACTATAATGTCTATCTGCTACACTTTCCCCCCACGAATAGCTATTTTGCATATATGGATGAAAATTACATAATTATGGAAAGCTTAAGACATTAATTCACGTTGATTGTTTAAAATAAATCATTTGTGCAGGTTACGGACTAGGATAGAACAGGTTTAATATATAATCAACACGCATGTATAAAATAACTATGACATTTGTTATAAGACTGAACTGATATAGCAGCTTACTTTACTTACTTTTTATTTAAAACATTTGATCAGCTTTACACGTGGCGTCCATTGTTATTATTTCACGAATAAGGCTTTTACCATTTCACATGATCACATTATGCTATACATAATATCCGTGTTTGAGATGTGTGTTGTGAACCGCGGTGCTCCTGCTTGTGTCCCGCTGCAGAGATCCCGGTGTGCGCCGGCTGCAACCAGCACATCGTGGACCGCTTCATCCTCAAGGTGCTGGACCGACACTGGCACAGCAAGTGCCTGAAATGCAGCGACTGCCAGTCCCAGCTGGCGGACAAGTGCTTCAGCCGGGGCGACAGCGTCTACTGCAAAGAGGATTTCTTTAAGTGAGTAGCCTTCAATAAAACCCAAGGATTATTATTATCCCTTTACACTTTTATTATTTTTTCTTTTTCCAATTCTATATTTTTGGGTGAAATCGGATAATAGGCCTGTTTAGACCCCCCCCCTGCGTAAGACGCATAGCCTGATAACAAGTTAGCAATTGTAAATGCTAGTGGTGGTGTGTGGGTGTCATTTTTACTGATGGTGAATTTCGTATCTTTAAAAAGGAGATTTGGGACCAAATGCGCCGCGTGTCAGCAAGGCATTCCGCCGACACAGGTCGTGAGGAGGGCGCAGGACTTCGTTTACCACCTGCACTGCTTCGCCTGCATCGTGTGCAAAAGGCAGCTGGCGACGGGCGACGAGTACTACCTGATGGAGGACAGCAGGCTGGTGTGCAAGGCCGACTACGAGACCGCCAAACAGAGAGGTGAGGGAGGGGTCGGCCGAGAGCAAAAAAACGACCACATAGAGCAAATCAAACCTTAGATCGTGGTTTCCCGCAACCTTGAACCCACATTGGCCTCCCGTGGTATTAATGGGGGTCCCTTAAAAAAAATGCTGATCAAAGTGAAATGATAGCATATTCCCTTTGAAATCGGAAAAACTGCTTTGATTGGAGTTTGAACTGCAGATAAACAGTTGTAAAAACTAAAACAAACAAAGGAACAACAACACTTGCCTTTGAATTGGCATTGACCTGTTTACAAGAGCAGATTGACTCCGGTCTCCTTGGGAAACCCTTTTTGTGTTTTCGTCCAATGTTGAGGTCAAGGGAATATAATTTCCTCACGGTCCTTTTTAGTTCAAACCGTCTCCGGAGGCTCATCAAGCATTCCCACGGCACACATTTTCATTGCATTGTCCGCAGGTAATAATCCAGTCATAACATTGTATTGGTTTGCCCCCTGGCAGACTGGTAAAACATGGCTCTGAGTAATAAGACCATATTTGGGCCGAACGGTATGGCCTGTAGAAATGATTGCGCCGACCAAGAAGTTATGTAACGTTTCCCTTGTTTTACACATTGACCTAGTATTGAACGAGTGCTTTGAGTTGTGAAGTTGATGTGCAGGACTGTGCCGGTCACCCATAAACCCTGACCCACCTGCGCTAATTGGATCGTTCATTGCATCCCAATCGATAGGAAACTTGAGTAATGGCGGGCCTATAGGGGTATACATTATGTGCACTTATAGTGAGGAAAGGACGTGCTGGATGTATCCCGGATATCCATTGGATTTATATGTGCTATTGAATGCCTTTTGAAATAGCGTGAAATAGAAGAAAAAATTTAATAATAAAAATAAAATTGTATTATGTCTAGAATTTCCTTACAAGTAGTTGTTGTTGTGTCAAATTAAACCAATCAATACTACAGAAGTGTTTTTGTTGAATGTTTCGTATATACAAAATGGTAATTAATTCAAACTTTCGTCCCACATGCATGCCTAAAACTTAATTATCTAAAATGATCATGTCTCTATATTCACTGATTATTAAACCACACGAAATCCCTAGACACGGACAGTGATGCTAAGGGCCAGACTGTGCGTTGGTCAAGTTTTATCTACTCCATCTGTTTGTTGGAATTTACTGCCCCACACCAAGTGCTGATTTACGCGCTGAGTTAACGCGAGTTTTCAGGAAAAACACACACGTTTATTTTACTAATGAGAGGGCGCAATTACACGGGCAGTATTCGTTGGGTGGGGTGGGGGGGGGGGGGGGGTGGGGGTCTTACATTTTCTTATGTCGTTTGATCCACTGGCCAACAATTATGGTGGAGATACGATTGGATTACGCACGACAGCATTCTCAATTTTGGTTTATGATTAAAAGAAATTGTCAAACATATATCGTTTTAAAATGCTCTGAATATTATACCTGGACCATACCATGTTTTTTCTTTCGTTAGAAAACATTTGGTTTAACACGAGTGAGACACTGAAATGAGAACATTACTTTATGTCTGTCTTTTTATTTAATTTATAATGAAACTTTGCATTATTTTAGATTTTTTTTTTTTAATATATATATTTTGTTTAATTATGACTCACGCTGTGTTGTTCCCTTTACCTTTCAGAGGCGGACTCGACGGCGAAAAGGCCGCGAACGACCATCACAGCCAAACAACTCGAGACCCTGAAGAACGCGTACAATAACTCCCCTAAACCTGCGCGCCACGTGCGGGAGCAGCTGTCGTCAGAGACGGGCCTGGACATGCGGGTTGTGCAGGTATGAAGAAGGGACCATTAAGAAATATTCCATTAGTGTCCTCAGCCTCCTTCATTATTCTAAGGAGGACACTGCATGATGGAATTATGTTTGAAATAGTGCCTGAAAAATGGTCTAGATATGGACGCGCGCGCGTGTGTGTAGGAGGGGGGGGGGGGATTTACGATTAGATGGAGTAAAATTAAGTCCCCACACGTAAAAGGCAGAATGGAATAAGTGCGAGCTCGTTAACAATGCTAAGAGGGTGCCTCGCATTGTCTGTGAAAAAGCCTGTGGTTGACTGTGTATAAGCTATATGATGGTCATATATATTGTTTTATTTGCAAGGACAAAAATGTGAGGACGGAAGCCACTAAAACGCTTCTCATTATTCGGCGAGGGGGGAGTGGGGTGAAGAGGGTCCACTTAGGGCGGCATCTCATTAAGGAGCAGAACGGACCCATTCCTTTTTTTGGGCTTGTAACTGAATTGGATCAGGTTTTCTCGCTTAGCAACATAGAAAGCCTAGTTCAAGTTTTCAAGTTTTGTTTTATTTGTCATATAATGTACATTACAGTGAAATGCTTGATTCTGTATATGAGCCTCCTTAGATTGTGTTTCATACAGTAAAAAGTAAAAAGAATAAAGGCTAAACACTATACAAAATATATACAATTTACAAACGAAAGTACAACCTAAAGTACAAAGTGAAGTACAAAATGCAAACAATAAAGTACAAATGCAATATTTTTTAAAACACACCATGTTTTCTTTAGAAAATGCAAATAATTTTAAATTATGCTATACATTAAGGCCTTATATGGTTTTTTATTTGACGGTTTAAATCTCGAGTGGCCGACTGGCCGCCCAGAAATATGAATAATTAAAATCATCCAAGAGCATGGATGGTATTTTTCGTCCGAGTGGGAAACATGAAATGCTAACCTGTCTGCTCCCGGGGTTAAGGACAACTTGTAGCTGTCGCCAAGTTAATTACGTGCGTGATAAATCTCGTCCGGGGCACGCTGGTCCCAACATTAGTGGTCCGTCCCACTGTTTCAATCTCCCACTTGGGTTCAAGAGGAGGTGACCCGGTCGCGAGACAGTCCTTGAAAATTAATTTCCCTTTAATGGTAACCTGCCTTAAAAGCATTGTAGGCGCACGTGCACGGCGGGAAAATACTGTAGTATGTCTTGTGTATCGCAATGTCTCCATACAACATGTAAAGAGAGTTAGTGGGATGTGGGGGTTGCACCCCAATGGGATAATTACAATAAACATTTAAAAGGTAAATGTTTAATTGTAAATTCATACGGATTACTATATATATTATGGGATAAACATGCCTATCTGTTTTATATTCTAAGTATCGTCTATACACTCTCAAAAATGTTAGGGCTAGATGATGATCCTCAAAAAAATTATTAAAACATAAGTAGAACAAGACAAATTGAACAAGACCGAAAATAATGCTTGGTTCAATTTATTCACCTTATAATACTCTAATATTCCGACCTGGGTATAGCATAATGAAAGCAGCTATAGCTTACAACACTCCACATTTCCATATTGTGTCACATCTTTTGGTCCAAAAGCATTTATTTCCATTCAGGGCCCCTCCCCAATCTAAAGAAACATGTCCCCTTCTTCCTTCCTCTAGGTGTGGTTCCAGAACAGGAGAGCGAAGGAGAAGAGGCTGAAGAAGGACGCGGGGAGGCAGAGGTGGGGGCAGTACTTCCGCAACATGAAGAGGTCGAGAGGGAGCTCCAAATCAGACAAAGACAGCATCCAGGAGGAGGGCATGGACAGTGATGCTGAGGTGTCGTTTACAGGTACAGTACACTGGCACAGGAACACTATATCTATCTTTATCATCAGTGGAGACAAGAGTGACCCGTTCACCTGTTCAGCTTTATTCACTTGTTCTCGTGTTCTGAAAATGGATAGTTCACTAACAGAGTGCTCTAATGTTCTAGGGACTCCTTTATTTTACACCTTAATAAACCCTTAAAATAACATTGTTGTTGAATAAGAATTATGGTAAATTAAGAAATAATTTAAGTAGAAATGAGGTGAAGTAAAGTTAAGGGACAAAAACCCTGAATTTGATCCTTTAAAAACCAATTACAACACCTTAATTTAAATGAAGCTCCTTAATTTACCCAGGCATTACAGATTAAGGTGTTTAACCATTGACCGATATTAAAGAAAGGGGAACTATTTGACTATTTCTTTAACTATTTGGGCACTTTTACACAATTCCTGTGAGTCTATGGAACACCTCTGTAAGGTTTAAAAAAAATGCATTGTTTTGTATTTCTAATCAAGTACTCAAAAACAGCATTTGTCTACCTCAAGATCTTAAGCCGTTTTGAGGCTGGGCTCCAACCACTGTGTGGCCTGGTGCCAACTGCCACACCAACTGCCACATTATTATGCAGCTGAGAAATCTCTGACATCACAGATATGCACATTTTCAGATGACTCAGTTCAGTGAGGGTGAATATTGTGAGAGGAGAATTGGAAGAATGCGCCAATATGAGAATTAGAGACATAGATCCACATAGCTAGGAAACAATGCTAAACACTGAAAAAGGCCATTTATAAGATAGTTCCCCTTGACAGGTTTAAGGGGTGTGCAATGTTTTAAGTACCCTATGATTTTTATTAAGGGGGTGTGTCCATATTAAGGCATATAAGCATTTACACTTTAAGGGGCGATTGCTCCCTAGTACTACAATGTTAATGATAATCATATTTGGTTTATTAATTTCTTGATATGACTGATCAAATCAATTTGCATATCAGAAAGCCAAATGGTTAGCTACATTGTATAGAGGAATTTACACTGATATGTCAGACGTTAAAATGTCTGTTAACTTTAGTTATTCCAACACAGAAAATAAGAATTATCCTGCAACATATTATCATTTGAAACTAGGTCATAGTTCGATGTTTTGCACCTCACAAATACAACACGGCTAATGACGTTTTCCAGGTTGGTCAGGGTAAAGGACTGGTTACATTTAGGGCTATAGGTTAAATAGTATACCAGTGTTTTTGACATGTGGGTTCCAAATCATTCTTGCCTTGATACAAAATTCACAGCAGCCTTCTGTGTTTTCATAATCTTTTACAGTTACTGAAGAACATTGTAGTTATTTTCTGCCAATTCAGAACTGCCATAGGCTTCATCTGAAAATGTGTCTTAAACACCACATAAAGTGAAGAAAGTCCCCAGGTTTGATGCTAACATCTTGTCACTTGTTTTCTGTTTTGTGATATAATACAGTATTTGAGGAAGAATTCTTATTCTTCTTTTATTAATAGAGCACACTAGAGCAACTTCTTCAGGGGGGAAAACAAGGGTTTATGTCATGGGTTTATGTGGTGTTTCAGACGCATTTTCAGATAGAAAAGTGATATACCATACAAAACGAAGGGCACCTTGATTTTTGTATCAAGTCAAGATGACTTGGAACCCACATGTCAAAACAACTGGTATGGTCTTTTATGGGTGGAAAATAAGATGAAAGAAGAAATACGGCCATTTTCATAATTCATATTATTCCTATGGTCTACGAGAGTCCAAAAGTGTTAGCAAACATAAACAACTCTCAACCAAATCCCAAAACTAGAGTGCTAAAACTCAAACTTGTGATGTCATCAGGTACAAAATCTGAAGCTGCAGTAGCTATATGGGTACATTTTCTGTTTCAGAACTGAGAATTCTATTATAGAATAACGCTCATTTGGGTGTATATAAGAATGTATATATGTATATATAATATATAAGAATTCCAATATGTTATTTCTATGGCCTATGTGATGTTATCAGGTATACGTATGGAGCTGCTCCATAGACAATGAATAGGAGACTGATTCTGTGGACCCACAGAATGTTATATATATACGTATATAACATTCTGTGGGTCCACAGAATCAGTCTCCTATTCATTGTCTATGGACCAGCTCCAGACTTTATACCTGATAACATCACATAGGCCATAGAAATAACATATTGGAATTCTTGATTTGGAGTTGTGTTCCCCTTACAGTTTAGGCAAGTACAACCAGCTGGGAAAATGTATATTTCTATATAAAAGTCAGTTTCTCAATATTCAATACTGTCAATTTGGACATTTTCACAATTAACATGATATTCGCTCACACATTTCTAGGCACAAAACATCTGTATAGAATAGGAGATTAGTTACTGATACGCATTTTAATTCAGCTGATGCAATGTGACCACAATGAACATACATTGATATCTTTATCTCTTGCGGTGGTGGCGGAGAGGAGGAGCCTTGCTAAGCTCCATGCCATCAGGGACAACCCCTCCCACCCACTATACACAGACTTGGCTGACAGGAGGAGCATGTTCAGTGCTAGACTAACACTCCCAAGATGTAGCACTGAACGGCACAGGAAGTCCTTCATTCCGACAGCCACCAGACTTTACAATGCATCACTGTGCCTCACTGCATCACTGAGCACAGGGTGACAGTTACCATCTTCCTGGACTTTTACTTTTAAAACAACATTGTTCAATATTACACTTACTGTACACTTACTGTAGACTTCTGCATATTTTTACTGTATATTTTATACTAGAATGTATATACATAACATACGAAATGTGAATCCAGGGCCGTACCTTATTATTATTATCTTATATAGGCTTATTTTACTCTTTATTCTTAGGCAATTTCTTTTGTTATTCTTATTTGTGACTTTGTTCTGTCTACCTAAATGTTTACTGTGAGCGATTTGTAGTGCCAGATTTCCCTCGGGATGATTCAAGTATTTCTAATTCTATTCTATTCTATTGTACACAGACGAGCCACCCATGTCAGAGCTGGGTCACACCAACGGCATCTACAGCGGCCTGAGCGAGACCTCCCCCCCAGGCATCGGGGGTCGCCAGGGGGCCAACAACCACAGCTCCTTCCCCCTGGATCACGGGGCCCTGCCTTCCCAGGACCAGTTCCACGACATCCGCTCCAGCAGCCCATACGGCCTCCCTCAGTCCCCGGGCTCGCTGCAGTCGCAGCCCAGGCACCAGCCCCTCATCTCCAGCCTAGTTTATCCCGACTCTGGCCTGTCTATCATGACCCAGGGCGGTGGCCCCGGCATGAACCCGGCCATGAGGGTTTCCATGGGGGGAGCCAACGGCCCCAGCTCGGACCTCTCCACGGGTAGCAGTGGCGGCTATCCGGACTTCCCTGCCAGCCCCGCTTCCTGGTTGGACGAAGTGGACCACGGGCAGTTTTGATTGGTTGACCGTGAGTGATCGGCCACGTTTCTCTTCGATCCGCTTTCCAGGAATTGGGACAAAAACGAATATAGTCACATGGGACGTTGCTTGCGGGAGAGACCAGACGGGACGTTTGCGTTTGTTTTGCTCTCCTCGGATCTCTCTTATCATTCTGTGATCACCGACTTCTCACATTTGACCTCTGCGGACTGGATAGGAGGGCCGGACTCTTGACATGACGAGAAACGTCCTTCAACGGAAGCACTTGAACTAGAGATAGTCCTCCACCTATGAACTGTGTAGCCGACACAGTGGACTCTGTGGATGATTACGATCAACAAGATCATGCTACAAACTCAGAGGCAACTCGATGACGGCAAAGAAAGTTCAGACGTTGACCGGTTGGATTTTGATAGATTCACCATCTTCATGTCTTTGTTCTCCCCGCTACTACTGTTTTCTAAAACATGTTCTGACACAGATTTTCGGTTCAAAGTTCTTGAGTCTTTTAAGTGTCTGGTTGTTGCCAAATGTCTATATATATAATGGTTTATCATTGTGGAGAATTTATTTTTATACAACTCCCCCTCTTGGACACAAATAATAACCCAGATACGAGGACTTTGTACATTTATGAACAGGGACGTAGGCAAGAAAAAACATTTGAATAAAAACATTTAAAAAGAAAACTCTAAACCGGTAACTAGGGGTCCAGTTACGTCTATGCATTTGTGTGTTCTCAGATGTATCTTGTTCATTTTGTTCTACTGAATACGACCCTGGGGGTTGGGGGTGGGGCGGGGGTGGGGTGGGGGGGGGTTCAGTGTACGTGTTTGTTTATGTGGAAGATGTTTTATGTCTTATTTATTCTCTCTGATAATGACGATGATTAAAAGTGATGCAGGTCTTTAATAAATTTGTCAGCTAAATCCAAATGGACCCCTGCCTCTTGAGTTGTATCTTCTGGGGTTTGATGACAATCTCTTTAAATTTTCATACTGACCAGAGATATGCTTTAGCCCATTTCAGGAAATAACTGAAATAAAAATAGAAAATAAGAAATAAAAGTAGAAAAATCATAAAAATGTTGGTCGACCAAAATGAAGAGTTTCTATCTTCCCAGTAACTCAGACTTCCGGGAAGATTCATGAACTGATGAAGAGTTTTTGAACAGCGTCTCAATGGTGGTAGTCCATCCTTTAGCGTTTATCTCTTATCTTACTCACTGTATCCACCGTATAGATCTTACATCACAACGCAGATAGTGAAACCGGAGCCCGGGTTCTGGCTGAGCGTGCAAATTGAGCGTCTGGCTAACGACCAACGGTGTATCAGTTCAACGGCTCTTTAGTGGCGAAACTTGATGCAGACAGAGAGGCAAGTCGTCGATTTAGAGATAACTGGGCGTTGTTTGCCCAAATGCCCCTACGGAATAGGAATCTTCAATCCATTAGCAGAGGAGGGATCGAGTGCCCCTTGTGAATTTCCTCATTTGTTTACTTATTCAAAGTCAGGTTCAATTAAATAGATTAAATAGCGTGTGTGTGCGTGTGTGTTTGTGTATTTCTGTGTGTGTAGGCGTGTGAGTGTGTGTGTGCGTGCCTGCATATGCATATGACTTTGCTTGTATAATCACCCATAATACAGTTTGTGTGTACATGTGTGTGTACGTGTGTGCACGTGCATATGTATTTGCTTGTATAATCACTATTTGTGTGTGTGTGTGTGTGTGTGTGCATTTGCGTGTGTGCGTGTTTTGCGTGTGTGCGTGCTTGACCGTCAATGTCTTTCATTTTCCCCGGGGTGACAGAAAGACTTGCTGTGCAGTTTTATCTGTGCCCAGCATCACAGACGGTACATTTAAAACCCCACGCTCTCCCTGACAACCGCCATCAATCTATTTCCTCTTTATGGATGTACCCTCTCACCATCTCCAAGCAATTTGCAGAGTGTTCCAAAAGCAACCCAACCACCCAATGTGAAAAAAAAGAAAAAAAAGAAGAAACAAATTTGAGGGAATTCTGTTTTCCCGTGTATCGTATATTCAAACTCACCGAGGCGGCATCAATTGGTAGATGTAATTGTGGGTTGGATTACTATGCCAGGTAATGACAACCATGACAGCTCTGTCATATGAGTAGACTTTACATGCCAATAGTCCCATAGTCCTCTGGCACTTAAGAGTTTGTGTGCAAAACAAACAGGGGTTTTTGGAAGCAAACACTGTGCACTGTGCAGTGTATAGACTTAGCACTTAGCGTGATTACTGGGACTAAATATTCTTTCCACGGATGTCAAGGATCTGGGTTTTCATTCGGTGGAGTGAATTTCTCAGAATTTCTATGCTGCGCGAAGTGTAACCCAAAATGAGCGTGAGAGAGTGTGAGTGTGTCTGTATTCAGATACGTGTGCACGCCAAAGAGTTCATGTGTGTGTGTGCGCGCGTGTGTGTAGCCGCTGAAAAAGTCCAGTGAATTGCCCCCCTTGTCCCAAAGCGGCTCAACTCATATATTAAACATACAACATACATTTATTGCTGGCCTCCAGCTGGGCCCCAGGATGCCCCCCCCCCCATGAGTGGGCCTGTATATGTGTGGGAGCATGCATGTCTGTGTTTATGTGCATGTATCCATCCTATACGTGAACGTAAAGTCAACAGGAACGCTGACACCTTTCTGTTTGTTTGTTTGTTTTTTAGGACCGAAACCTACAGCTTCCTCAGCTTCTTTAGAGCCAGAATGTCTGTCCTCCTCAGCTTCTTTAGCACCAGAATGTCTGTCCTCCTCAGCTTCTTTAGGGCCAGAATGTCTGTCCCCCTCAGCTTCTTTAGCACCAGAATGTCTGTCCTCCTCAGCTTCTTTAGGGCCAGAATGTCTGTCCTCCTCAGCTTCTTTAGAGCCAGAATGTCTGTCTTCATCAGCTTCTTTAGAGCCAGAATGTCTGTCCTCCTCAGCTTCTTTAGAGCCAGAATGTCTGTCCTCCTCAGCTTCTTTAGAGCCAGAATGTCTGTCCTCCTCAGCTTCTTTAGAGCCAGAATGTCTGTCGTCCTCAGCTTCTTTAGGGACAGAATGTCTCTCCTCCTCAGCTTCTTTAGAGCCAGAATGTCTGTCCTCCTCAGCTTCTTTAGAGCCAGAATGTCTGTCCTCCTCAGCTTCTTTAGAGCCAGAATGTCTGTCCTCCTCAGCTTCTTTAGAGCCAGAATGTCTGTCCTCCTCAGCTTCTTTAGAGCCAGAATGTCTGTCCTCCTCAGCTTCTTTAGAGCCAGAATGTCTGTCGTCCTCAGCTTCTTTAGAGCCAGAATGTCTGTCCTCCTCAGCTTCTTTAGAGCCAGAATGTCTGTCCTCCTCAGCTTATTTAGAGCCAGAATGTCTGTCCTCCTCAGCTTCTTTAGAGCCAGAATGTCTGTCCTCCTCAGCTTCTTTAGGGCCAGAATGTCTGTCGTCCTCAGCTTCTTTAGAGCCAGAATGTCTGTCCTCAGCTTCTTTAGAGCCAGAATGTCTGTCCTCCTCAGCGTCGTTAGAGCCAGAATGTCTGTCCTCCTCAGCTTCTTTAGAGCCAGAATGTCTGTCCTCCTCAGGTTCTTTAGGGCCAGAATATCCCTCCTGTCCTCCTCAGGTTCCCAGTACAACAATAACAACACCAGGCAGGACATTCAATCGAATCCTTCCACCTGAGCGCCACCAGCAAGCGGCCAGGCCACCATCCAAACTGACAGCAACGGACAGGTGCGTAATTTGAGCCTCACAGGGTTCGGTAGGCGAAGACGGTTGTGTGTGTGTGTGTGTGTGTGTGTGGGGGACGGGGGGACGGGTGGAGCATCAAAAGGGGCTGGCGTTAATCCCCCCGCAACCAGTTTACCAGACAGTTTCCCTTTGGGCTTAGCCTGCTGGATCTGTCACAGATTCTAGAGAGAGAGAGAGAGAGAGAGAGAGAGAGCGGGGAGTCTTAGTTTACTTGACAGCTCGTCTAAAACCACAGATTACGGGTTCACTTCCTTGGCTTTAGACTAGCTCCGCCCCCCACGGCACGGCAGGTGTGAGGAACCTCTGGCCGGGGAGGGGGTGAGATCTTGGTGACCACAGGATGAACCGCGTTAGGTATGCACATGGGGTAATCCCCCCGCACTCTGTCAGATTAACAGGGATATCCACCTGTTCTTACGGAGGTGATTAGTTTAGGCTGGGTATGCATTTAGACGGATAAGGTGTACGTTGTCAGGTGACCCAAAAAGGAAGTTTTCAGTGTGGCGTGGGTGCAGAGTGACGATAGCAGGTATATGCGGCGGAAAGTGTCAACGTAGTTTTACTCAAGCACTGTACTTGAGTACAGTTTTGAGGCACTTGTACTTTACTTGAGTATTTTTTATTTTAGGGAACTTTGTACTTTTACTCCACTACATTTCTTTATTTTTTTTCCAGGGGGCAATGGCCACTGAAAACAACAACATTTTTACATTCATTCACTTCCATAAAATTTTTTATACAACAATCTTCCTCTTGTTACGTAGTTTTCCTTCGCTTCCTTCATATTTATGAAGAGTGCAGAATGTCCTCGTTTGGAGTGTGAGAATGTTCTTTGGTTCTTTTCTTTGCCCTAGGGTTTTTTAGTTTTTTGGAGTTGAGAAGAAAAAAGAAGGAAAGAAAAATGAAAGTAAAAAATACAACACGTAAAAAGTTGTCAAATAAAGTTAAATAAATCAATCAAAATGAGCCTGCTAGCAACTGAACCTGGACGGGTTTTCGTCTCCTGTATCACATCGGTAAGTATATAATTCTTAGGTTATCGTGTAAGAAGTACCTTTCTCCTCTTGTTCTCTTAGCATTTCAACTAAAATCTGGCCTTTCATGTTTGACATATTCTGTCCATTTCGTCCAAATCTGGTAGAATGTTTCCAGTTGGATTCTAATTGAAAATGACATCTTCTCCATTATGTATATGTCATGAATTACATCTTTCCAGTCGTCCAGTGTCTCTGTAGTAGACCATTGACATTATTAGAGGATACTATTTTTACCTCTTGCATTTCCGTTATGTACATACAAATCTTCTCCAACGCTAGCATGCACGCAATAACACCTTAAACATAACAATAAGGAAAGAGAAAAGAAAAATTTAAATAAAATAAAAACAACGTCAACTCTAGTGACTACCAAGGTAGAGGTCACTTGTGTGACCCTCCACGAGCCTGTAATTAAAAGGCTCCAAGGGGAAACCCTCCTCTTGCTGTCGATAGAGGGGGCCCTTTTGGATAACAGTGTTAGAGAGATCCATGTCCGTTCATTGTATCTTACTTAAACCGCTAGATGTTTCATTTCTTCTTAACTCTAAACATATATAATGTGATGTGCTTACCCGCTCAGCCAGGGCCGTCGTTTTGGTATGGCAAGGTATGGCACTTGCCATACCTTGGCAAATTATATATATATTTTTTAAATAATAATAATATTTTTATTTTTTTTATAATACTTTTTTTATGTTGATTTAGAATTCGAATGTGAACATTATGAACGAAGCTTCGAACTATTCGGTACAGCCCTAGCATGTTTTGATATTGTCAATTATCTCACTTTTACTAGATGACTTTTACTGTGACTAACTGAAATATTCCCAAAAATAGGAAATGGACATAGGGACGTTTTTTAATCAAAGGGCAGCAGAGACAAGTGATATAGGGACACAGGTAAGGTCTTACAATCGCTTAGTGATTATAACAGTGCAGTTCAGCATTCAGTAACCCATACTTTTTGTGAATGTGTTTTTGATACTACATTCTGTTGAACACACACCTCAAAACAGTACCTAAGGAAAATTGGCTCAATTGCAAGAAAAATTATAGACAGTTATGATATTACATTCTGCATACTTTGTATGCAAAATATTGTGGTTCCCTGCTTTAGTCTGTTGACACATTTCTATACTAAAAATGCTTGTGTAGTCCTGTGTCATACCTAAATGTCATATAAGTGAATTGTATAGAAACAACTCACCAAAAGTGACTATTGTACAACTGATTTGACAAAAAAAATCCAGCCTACCCCCCCCCCCCCCTCCCTCCTCGCCATACCTTGGCTTTTATTGAAATGACGCCACTGCGCTCAGCGTGCCCATTTCCTATTGATTATCCTCCTATTATTCTTATTATTCTTTATCTTATCAATACTTATTATTCTACTATGACCCTGCGTATTTCTTGTATACCCATTTATGTATTTACGTTCTTGCCCTCAGACCAGTCGTTATCATAGCTATGAAATAATACTTATACCATAATTTTCATTGTAAGCTGTTCATCTCTCTTTGTCTTCCTGATTCTTCTGTCCTGGCTCTTCATTTGCAGGTGTGTCCCTCTTGTAGCTTTGTAATTTATTTTTGTAACTTGCTTTGTTTCTGGGGGGTGGTTCGTTTATCCTTGTTCGTCTTCCCGCTGTCTGCCATGTCATCTGTTTCAACTGCTCCATCATTGTCTCCGGTGCCTCGATTGGTTTGATGGGAAGGCCTCTTTTAGCCATGTCTTGTGTCGCCTCCATCGCCGTCCCGTAGACCCTTTATCTTCCTCTTTATTACGGATCCCCATTAGTCATCACCGCAGCAACAACTAGTCTTCCTCGGGTCCACACACGACAAAAACAGTACATACATACATAACATTATAGTAGCATACATTTAAAAATATATTCCAATATTCCTACATATACAAATAATTCCAAATAGCATTACAGTACACAAACAGAGTATCAGATCACAGAAAATACAATAAAAGGGATTAAACTCTCAGACTGTCACCCTGGTCTGGTCCCCTCTTCGTATTTCACTCTTAACCGGGCTGGGAATATCGTTTGGAAGTAGATGTCTTGGTCCTTCGGGATCCTCCTCACCTCTTTGTATTCTTTTCATTTTTGGAGAATCCTTTCTTTTGCCACGCCGTCCTCAGTGTTGTTTCTTTGGTTCTGGAGCTGAGGAATTTGACCAGAATTGATCTTGGGTGGGCGTCTGCTGGCGGCTGTGGGCCAGTGGCCCGGTGGGCTCTTTCTATCTGCAGACTTGTTGTTTCTGGGATTTCGAGGCTCTCTCGTAATAGTTTTTCCACAAACACAATCATGGACGGGGAGTCCTTTTCTGCACCCTCGTGGATACCATA
>NC_140175.1:32662702-32687702 GCF_963971535.1 Notolepis coatsorum | reverse complement strand
GACCAATGCAATTTGAAATATTATTATAGAATATAGAATAGCAGGCTCATAAATTACCTTATTATAGCCAATTCGCACATTTATATACATTATCTTTCAAATGCCCGAGTTAATTTGGATTTAGTATCAATAATATAATAATTAATAATTTAGGACCTTCTCAGAGGTCATCAATCGGCACGCATGCGATTCGTCTCTGCGATTAACCCATCTCGTCGTCCTTCCCCCCAAGGGCAGCCGGGAGCAGACAGGCGTCAACGTGAGCTGTGCCAGGGGACCAATCCAAGTGCTCCTGTCCGTCTTCGTCAAGGACGCCACAGCGTTAGCGATCTTGTTGTTGTGCATGTTTTTCCATTGGGTTTATCTTATCGGGGGGGAAACCCTTGCGAGCATGGGGAGAACATGCAAACTCCACACAGAAAGGCTGGGAGATACCCCACCTGGATAACTGGCATCATGGAAACCTGGTCCCCAAGCGGGAATCGAACCCTGGACCTTCTTGCTGTGAGGCGACAGTGTTAACCACTACACCAGGCGTGCATAAGAACAGATAATGAAATCTACTGTAAATACAGTAGCTTTTTTATTTTGATTAGGGTGCGAACGTTTTGAAACTAATTTCAGATCTAATTGTTGCTACATGCTAACAATAGGGAAGAGAAACTAACTACGTTTCAATATTTGTCATAAACGTTACCTTTCGTGGTAGAATTATACCGAATAATAGCAGTTATTGTAATAATTCATACAGTACTATGAACCTTGAACCCAATAGAATCTTCCAGGAAGTGTAGTTTTAAAAAATGTCAACGCAGAACCAGACCTGTGGAAGTCCGCTACAAAATGGCCACAAAAAAACTACAATTCCCATTCCCCCGGTTTTACAAAATGGTCGCCTCTCGCGGACTATATAGACATTCCAAAGAGAAAAATGTATCTATATAACACTTTAACCTATTCCTAAACTAACGTATTGATGATAATATACATTCTAAATGCTGTTGTGACATGTTCATGATGTTTAAACTTGAATACGTTTGAAATGAAAATCGCTAGTTTTATAGAACAGTATTGAAATATTGATCAGCTGGATGTGTAGGCTGTTCCACAGGCATGGTGCAGCCGAGCAGAAGGCTCGGCCCCCCATTGTTAGGAGTGCCCCCCGGACCCCGGTTCTAAGCGGGAACCGGTACTATATTAGAAAAGACCGGAGTATTGATAAGCTCCGACGTTATCGGTACTGCTATCGATACTCTAGAAATTATTATTATTATGAGGTTTTTTTGAGGAATTTAAACGTTGCGAACAATCTCTCCTCTCTCTGTCTCTGCACGAGAAGCGAGCCGCAGCGAGCCATTATTACTCACACTCAACTTTTTTTTGCCATTGCTATGTCTACTGGAATGACCAGTGGTGCCCAACCAGTCGGCCGTGATCGACCGGTAGATCAATGACATGCAATATAATTGACGCAAGCGATGTTAGCTGCTAACTAGTAATACATAGGCTAAGCTAACTAGCGTTAACTAACTAGCGTTAGCCGCTAACCCTGGAAAACGCTCAAAGCGGACTTCACGACACCAGTTCCATTCGTGAGAAAAGGGGGTGGGTTATATTGACAAGGCTTGACAACAGAGGTTCAAATATAACTTCATATTTATTGGTTATTTGTTTCTTTATATCAGCATCCAGCTTCCACCACCGTGTGTTAAAACTCTTCCTGTGTTGACGTTAGAGCGTGACATCATCGCTACGGCAAGCTTACACGCTCATAACGCAAACCGTGAACAGAACCCGGAGCGCACCAAGACACACAGCCTCTACTAATAACATGGAGTATTGAACCGTTTTTAACAGCTGGGTATTGGGTGGGACATTCTGATTTAAGAACTTTCTAAATAAAAAAGAAAGTCCCAAAATAGTTAATTTATCTGACTGCTTGTATTAATTGATAAAAAAGTAGCCATGTGCAGTAATATAGTTATATAAAAGAATAATAAAGCAATGTCGATTCTGTTCTTAATTAACACTTTGACTGCCAGGAACCGTCTTTAGACGTCTTTGCTGGCCATGCTAAAGTTGCCGGAGGACGCGTTACGTCGTCCTTATATCAATATTTCAAAAATCTGCGATCGGATTCATATGTCCCCTCCGCTGGCCTGAGATCCACCAGCAGGACCCACTGAGCTCTCTGGCGGTTCAGGAGCGCCATCTGGTGGCCGATCGGCGCAATCGCCAAACAGGATGTGGTATAGAGGTTGTCCTAGACGTCCGTAGTACTTCCGGGCGCTCGCTATAGGTCATGGGACTCTGGCTCGTCACGCTACACGGTGATCGATTGGCAATAACTTGATAAACAACATGATTTGGACGTATATACCATTATACAAGCTGGAGATGGACCGGGTAAAAATATATCCCATAATGATAAGATTTCTACTCTACGATGATCGCCCAATGGCGTGCGGAGACTGGGGTGAGTTTCAGCGTGTAACGTTACCGTCTTCGATACTAACTGCTATTATCAACATTTGACCCACATTAGATGATTGGTATAACGCTGCCCACGGAATTATAAACGCCCCCTCGCCCATCCGGTCAACATCAGATGACGTGTAGTAACTTCTAGAAGTACGTCTAGTTGGAATTTTTTATATCGCGCTGATTGCCATCAAACTGTATTTCATCATCAATATAATGCATTTGGGGCGTTCGGGAGAAAGCTGCAGAAAGAGATGAAAACATACTTATACATTAGACCATACTTTACTATGAATATGTGAATGAAAAAGTTTAACGTTGCTACACAATGAACAATACATATAGGACTTTGAATGGGCCCTAATAATGGCAATGTAGCAATAGAATTAAAAAAGTTATAGCCCTGCAAAGAAGGGGACTTTCTCCATAGACAAATAGCGCTGGCAATCTATGGTATATCATGAATTTAACCTTAGGCAGCCAAAGTGTAATTATTTTTTCTTTTTTGCTGAATCAAAAAGAACCGATAAGAGTATCGATAAAGTACCGAACCGTTAAGCAGTATCGATAAGAGTAGTAGTATCGATAAAATCCAAACTGTAACTGAGGGGTACAATTCCCTGACTGTATTACTAGATATGATACTTACTACCACTACCTTTGTACTTAATATTCGGCCACCCAGTACACGGCATAAATATATTATCATGAACACTCTCACGTAGATGAAACGGATCCAACACAAATGTACGAATTAGAAACAGGTCTTTATTTCCTACACAGCGATGGTGTGTAGAATAAGCACTTAATCACTTAATTACATTTATGAATTGAAATAGTATGCACTTTTATGGCAAGGAGTATTCGTCGGTATATCAATAGATAATGTCCAATCTCTGAAGGCGCAGGTGGTAAATATACGACCTGGAATAGTTAAGGAATAACAGCAATGATTATAGGCTGGATACACTAGAGGGGGTTAATCCGGTCGCTTGTAAGCCGACAGGAGTAGGAGGGGGGGGGGGTAGAATCCAGCTGCCTCGTCCGGCCAAGGGTATCCCAGGTGAACCCACTGTAGTGCCGTTCAATGCGCCAGCGATCCTTGGACCACAGATGAAAGCAGGTGGACTCTTTGTGGGCCGGCTCTCTCCGGTCCACGGGGGAGAGATGTGGAGAGACCTCGTCTTGCAGAGCGTCTCCTCACCTTGCGTCCTCTCCAGGGGGGGGGTTCCAACACACGGTAGTGTCGGGGGTCTTTATCCATAGAATAATCAAAGTATCCAAAGCATAATCCGTGCCTGGGAAGGCGGGCTGTCGTCGGTAGAATAATCCGGTATACAGGTCCACTCGCTCGTCGGCTCTGGGGCTCCTCGGGTGCAGCTTCACATAGGGTCAACCACCCTGGGTAAGCAGCCAGTTCTCTGCCCGAAACGATGGGGTACTGACTACGGTAGTATTCTCACCGCACGAAGCACTATATATTAACAGACTATTATTAGCTTAATAGACTACGTCCAACTCGACGATATAGTGCCAAATATGACTATTCAAATATTAATATACACGATGTCTCAATACCGATGGTAGGCCGAACTTGGCCTTACTCCCACACGTGGCATCGCGGGGAGGCTTTACGTCTGTGACTCTATTGGAGGGTAAGAAACTGGACTGAAAAGAAAGTCCTACTTTAGTAGCGCAGTATATATACGCACTATGAACAAATAGTCCCATTAGTGGTGCGGTAGCCAAATTCCTACGCGGAACTAGGACTTGTTCGTACATGTCGAGCGGTACGTTTGAACTGGGTCTGAGGGGTATGGCAGCCTGGCACCAAGGTCTCGACCAATAGTAGAATGGAGACTATTATGGGATGTTCAGTAGGCTAGAATGGATATTCAATGCATATTGTACAAGGAATATACAAGGGATATCAGGGAATATTAGAGAATATACAAATACAATTAAATATATATATATAAATAAATATATATATTCGGTTTAATCTGGCCCTTCACAACAGCCACCCCCTGAATAGGTCCCAGACCTAATCAGTTAAACGGAGACAGATTAATCGCATTGTCTATTTACACATAAGGGTTTGCTGTAGGGGTCAGTCAACTTCACAAAGTCATAGGGTTGTAGGGTCATGGTCATCATCGATTGTGTCTGGGAGTCGAGGCAGTTCTATGAGCCTTGCCACGGGACGGGTGTAAGTGCGACCCTGGACGAGCACTTCAGCTGCTCGGACCTTGCCGTCGGCACCGGTGATCACTTTGCTTACGCGGCCGGCCGGCCACATAGCTCTGGGCAGTGATTGATCAATAATCATGACGACTGTTCCTTCTGTCAAATTGTCTCTCTCCTTTACCCACTTCTGGCGGGTCTGTAGAGACGGTAGGTAGTGCAGTAGGAAACTGTTCCAAAACTTGTCGGCTAATACTTGGCTGTACCTCCACATTCGTCGGCCGTTCGCTTCTTCAGGCCGGTACATTGTCTGGGGTAATGTGGGATCTAGCCGCCCCATCAGGAGTGTGTTGGGGGTAACTGGGTCGATATCCGCCACATCACTGGAGACATATCCGAGGGGCTTCGAGTTAAGTACTCCCTCAATCTCCGTGAGGACTGTCATTAGGACTTCTTCCGCCACAGTCTGGGCCCCAAGTACTGCGTACAGGGCTGTCTTTATGGAGCGCACTTCTCGTTCCCAAGTGCCACCGAAGTGGGGTGCGTTTGGGGGGTTGAATTGGAAATCAACCTGTGCTGGAGCGAGGTGGGTCTTAAGTTCTGGGCCCATAGCTTGGAAGCTCTCTCTCAGCTCTCTTTCGCCGCCTTTAAAGTTTGTCCCATGATCGGACAATAGGGTAGACGGTCTTCCTTTCCGTGATATGAATCTACGGAAGGCCATAAGGAATGAGTCTGCGCTCATGGTCGGGAGAAGCTCGATGTGTATCGCTCTGGTGGTCATGCATTTGAATACAATACCCCACCGCTTCTCGGTTCCTCTTCCTTTCTTAATGTGCAGCGGGCCAAAGCAGTCCATACCCGTTGAGTGGAATGGCTTGTCACCGATTCGGAGGCGACATGGAGGAAGGTCAGCCATCCTTGGTATGCTGGGCTGCGCGCGCCACTTGCGGCAGTCTAGACATGTTCGTTGGAAGCGTCGTACCGCCTCTCTTCCTTGTAGGATCCAGTAACGACGTCTGATTTCCGCGAAGACTCTTTTTGCTCCTGCGTGATGTACATCCTCATCGTATTTCTTTATAATCAGCTCTGTGACCTTGTGTCGGCTGTTCAATACGATCGGGTATTTAATGTCATCCGGTAGATTGGGGGCTCTGCGTAGGCGACCACCCACTCTGATGAGGGTGTGAGCGTCGCTCTCGGGGGCCAGGTGAATTAATCTGCTGTCGGATGGGACGGGCTTTCCTCCCTGTAGACAGGCCAATTCATCGGGGAACGAGTCTCTCTGGGCTCGCTGCAGTAGAAGCAATTCTGCTTCCTCGTAGTTAGCCGCTGACATATCAGCGGGGGACTTGCACTCCGGGTGGTACCGCAGGAATGTTCTTTGTTGTGCACTCTCTATGGACGTGCAATCGTTTATGTTAGGGTCGGTGGAGGCTACGGTGCTCAATCCACAGAACACAGACTTCTTAATTTCCACCTCCTCTGGACTTGCTTCCCTCGGGATAGGCATGGGCCACTGTCCTTCCGGGAGTCTTAGGAATGCGGGGCCGTCACTGTAGACATTGCGACGGGTGAGGTCATCCAGGGGCATCCCCCGGGTGATGACGTCAGCTGGGTTCTGTTTTGTATCAACGTAGCGCCACTCTGTTTCTCCGGTTAACTCTTCGGTTAAGTCTTGAATCTCGGTGACTCTGACTCCCACGAAGACTTTGTACTTGCATGAGTCCGATTTGATCCAGGCGAGTACCGTCGTGGAATCTGACCACAGGATTGTTCTAGACACCGGTATGGTGAGCTCACGTTGGATGAGCGTGGCTAGGTGCGCTCCGGCTAGGGCTGCGCAGAGCTCTAGACGTGGGATAGATTGTTGCTTGCGTGGGGCTATTCTCGAGCGGGCGAGGACAAATGCTGTGTAGATCTCTCCCCCCTGGTCTTGGGCCCGCAAGTAGGCTACTGATCCGTATGCGACCTCTGAGGCGTCACTGAAGACGTGTAAGTCCATTTTACATGTCTCTGGCCTCACCGTGGGTGGGAAGTAGCTTCGGCGCATATTAACGCCTGGGAGTGAGTGGAGCTCCATCTCCCACTCTCTCCAGGTGGATGCAAGGTGTGCGGGAATGGGGTCGTCCCAGCCCTGGTCCTTGTCCCACAATGCTCGTACAATCATTTTTGCCCTGGTGGTGTACGGTAGAATACATCCTAGCGGGTCATATTGTCGGGCGAGTGTTGTGTACACACTCCGTCTGGTGGTCGGCGCCGCCGCCGGCCTTCCCTGCTCCGTAGTCAGGGGCTTGTGTCTGTAGTGAAGCGAATCTGTTTTGAATCGCCACACCAATCCCAGGGTCATCTCCTGGGCTTCTCCCGGGATTGTAGCCATCCAGGTCTCGCTGCTGGCTGCCTTGTCCTCGGAGGAGAGGCTGCGCAGTACTTGCGGATCGCTGCTGGCCCACTGCCTGAGATCAAAGCCGCCTTTGATCAATGAGGCGCGGAGTTTAATCAGGAGAGCCTCGGCTTCTTCCTGGTTTGAAAGGCTTTGTAGACAGTTGTCTACGTAGAAGCTGTTCTTTACGCTGTGTCGGACCTCTTCGTCCGCTGCTGGGTCCTCTGCTACATGTTTCTGTAGTGCAAATGTCGCACAGCAGGGGCTGCACGTCGTTCCGAAGGGGAGGACTTCCCATTGGTAGATGGCTGGGTGCTCATCTCCTGGCTTCTCTCTCCATAGGAACCGTAACAGGGGCTTGTCCGCCTCTACTAATCTCACCTGCAGGAACATTCCTTTAATGTCCCCGCTGATGGCCACCTTTTCCTGGCGGAAGCGGAGTAGAACGCCGAGTAGGGAGGGGCCGAGTGTGGGACCGGGCAGTAACTCTTTATTCAGATTTTGGGATCCGATCTGGTAGCTGCAGTTAAATACTATGCGGTCTTTACCGTTGTGATGGACCTTGTGGTGGGGCACGTACCACGATTCAGTGGTCTGGTCAGCCTCTTTAATGTCCATCTTTGTGACGTGTCCCGCTGTGATGAGCTTCTCAATCTCAGCGCGGTATACACTCTCTTGGGCGGGGTTCTTGGCTAAGCGCCGCTCCGTGTTCAGCAGGTACCGTTCTATGGCGTCTGTCTTGGCGTGGAAAGTAGGCATTCCTTCTCGCCGCAGGAGTGGCGTGGCGTATCTCAACACGCCGTTGACCGGGACTCTCTTGGTCCCTGTCTCGAGGAGGTGAATGGCGTAAATGTCATCTTTAGAGCGAATGTCTTTCTTTCCGTTCTTAAAGGGCATTTGTTCCAAGCTCCATAGCCGCTCTACGTGTTGCAGGAGTGC
This sequence comes from Notolepis coatsorum, assembly GCF_963971535.1. Classification (NCBI taxonomy): domain Eukaryota; kingdom Metazoa; phylum Chordata; class Actinopteri; order Aulopiformes; family Paralepididae; genus Notolepis; species Notolepis coatsorum. Next base: position 32,679,718 of record NC_140175.1, on the reverse strand, counting down.
GGTTTCTCCCTCTGTGACTCGGGAGTGGAGACATCTAGTGGCTGTACTTCGGTTGAGAGATTTGGCGAGCGGGCCTTGGAGAGTCCATCCCAAACGGGTCTCGACTGCTGCAGGACAGCCTCGGGGTCCGGTATGAACCCGGTCTATCGGGACAATGAGGTCTGCATGGTCGGAGCCTATCAACAGGGTCGGCATAGCATTGTCTATGAGCGGGATCGGTAACTTGCGCAGATGTGCATATTTCTCCATCAGCTTGGCGACGGGGTATGTGTACCGCGACAGTCCTATTTCTTGGCTGGTGAAAGCGTCTGCAATCTGGTACCGTCGCTCAGGCTGGCCGCTTGCTGCGATAGAGAATGAGACATTCTCGCCCTTTATCGTCTTCAAATCTCGTCTTATTGTCCGAATTGTCATTTGGGTTTCGCTTCCCCGCAGCCCTAGCTGGGCCGCAGCGGAGGCGAGCAGCAGGGTCTTCTCTGACCCGTCATCGAGGACGGCGTAAGTGTCCAGGACTTTATTCTGGTAGCTTAGTGTCACACGCACTACTTTTAGGAGTACTCGGGCTCCACTGCTGCTGGCGGGATCGATGTACATGACGCTCGCTTTGCGGCTGGATGGTGCAGGTGAAGGGCGCCGTCTGTTACTGTCGTGAAGTATGTCCAGATGGGCTCCATCGCACTTGGTGCACCTTTTCTTTAAGCGGCATTCGGCTGCCATGTGTGAGCGCGCACAGCGAAAACAGCGCTTGTTGGACTTTATCCATTGACCTGCTTCCTCCGCGTTCAGCTTGGGGAAGGAGTCACATTGCGCTAGCCAGTGTTCTTTCTCACAGTAGGGGCACACTATCTTCCACTTCTCCGTTCTGGAGGGGGTACTGTGGCTCCTGCTGCTCGGTACTGACTCCGATTGGTGCATCACAGTCACCGATCTTCTTCCATCATTTAGTCGTCTGGTTCCTTCTCTGGAGCCAGGGGTGCTCCGTCCGAATGTATCTAGCCGTAGGCTGCTGACTTCTCTCGCCAGGAAGTCTGCTAGATCGAGGAGGTTCGGTTCGGGGCCATTCGGGTCTCTGTGGTCCCTCTGCCGCCTAAAGCGCTCCTGACGAGCGGGCGGCAGCTTCTCCAGGATCCTTTCCACATTTGAGTTGGCGTAAAGTTCATACTTCCCCTTCTCTCTTTGCGCTCCCAACATCCCTACCAGGGACTGCACTCTGATGGACAGGTCGTCCAGTGCTCGATTGTCTATTGCTGGGGGTAAGCGGTCGATGTGTCGGATCTCCTGGATCACGTAATCCCATATGCGCCCATACCTCTGGTCCAATGCTACCAGCGCTGCTGTGTATGGGGTGGTGGAAGTCGCGTAGGCGAGCGCTATATTATGTGCGCGGGGCACCTTTAAGTGCTGCAGTAGGATGGCGTATTTGTGGCGTTCATCCAATACATCCACCAACATGGTCTCCAGACACATGCGGAGTTCTGTATACTGGGCCCGGTTCTCTTGGGTGAAGTCGGGTACCATAGGCGTGCCAATGTATGACGCTGACTGTGGATACATCGGCGAGCGTTGGGGGAGAGGCCTCCTAGGCGAGTCTCCTCCCGCTCCTTGGTATGGGCTGGTACCGGCAGTGTACCATGGCCCGCTTGTCCAGGTGCTGTTCCTCGGTGCGGGTCGTGCGTCGTGCTCACCCGTGTATAGAGTCGGGGGTCTGTAGCGCAGCTCCGCGGGAGTATAGCCTGGGCTGTACCGTCCGGTAGAGTACTGTGCTGTCTTCGGGCGCGGTTCTCCTCCTCTTCCTCTTCGTCTTCAGTTAGGTCATCCAGTGCTTGTAGTCTCTGGTTTAGCCTCTCCACAGGATATGCTGCTCCTTCCCGGTTGCTAGGTCTCGCTTGGACCGGTGGGGGGAGGTGGTCTGTGGGGGGTATAGACCTCGTCTGTTGGTCAAGTTCAGGGTTGTTTACTCGGCTAGGGGATGCCGCCCTGGAGGTGTGTCTAGACGAGTTCCTGGAGCCTCTGGCGGAGGGAGAGGGTGTTGTCCGTCTGATCAGCTGTTCTATTAGTTGCGCTTGCTGTCTGTCGCGCTCTGCGTCCCGTAGAGCACCAGCAGCTGCTCGCTGGCTGTCTGCTCGGTCTCGGGCCACATTCTCTTCCATCTGAATGCGTCTTATTTCCAGGCGTATGTGCTCTTCTTCGCTCCGTTGCTGTATCTGCAATCGATCGCGTTCACCCTGGAGTCTATCGCGTTCAGTAGAGGCTTTCAGGCTGACGAGGAATGCCTGCTGTAGGGTCCTCTCTGCCTCGCTGGGAGAAGGCGGTTGTATAGGGGAGCCTTCCCTCGGGGTACTCCTTGCGGAGCCTTGGAGCTCTATCTCCACGGTGCTCTCCCCGTCTTCTTCCGTGCCGAGTTCTCTCTCGGTAGCGTTGTATTCCTCCCGGGACTCATCGGGGACTACTTCTTCAGTACTGGCGGGGTGTGAAGTCATGTCTGGTTCCCACTGGTCCCCACCGTGAACTTGGTCAGTTACATTAGAGCCCGTAGGGGCCTCTATGGTCGGGGTAGTCTGGGCGTTGGGGTTAGACATACTTTTACTTTCTAGTTTTACCGCGTTTACTGTTAGTAGAAGACTAGGTTGTTGACTGACAGCGTAAGCCTCTAAGTACTGAGGGAGCCGTCGTTCGCGCTGCGGGCGTTGGTTAGGAGGATCGTTTCGTGGAGTGTTCATCATAGGCCATTTCAATATTAATAACACTATATTAATATTACACTAATTACCCTCCGGCTCGAAGGACCAATTGTAACTGAGGGGTACAATTCCCTGACTGTATTACTAGATATGATACTTACTACCACTACCTTTGTACTTAATATTCGGCCACCCAGTACACGGCATAAATATATTATCATGAACACTCTCACGTAGATGAAACGGATCCAACACAAATGTACGAATTAGAAACAGGTCTTTATTTCCTACACAGCGATGGTGTGTAGAATAAGCACTTAATCACTTAATTACATTTATGAATTGAAATAGTATGCACTTTTATGGCAAGGAGTATTCGTCGGTATATCAATAGATAATGTCCAATCTCTGAAGGCGCAGGTGGTAAATATACGACCTGGAATAGTTAAGGAATAACAGCAATGATACTTTAATGATTATAGGCTGGATACACTAGAGGGGGTTAATCCGGTCGCTTGTAAGCCGACAGGAGTAGGAGGGGGGGGGGGGGTAGAATCCAGCTGCCTCGTCCGGCCAAGGGTATCCCAGGTGAACCCACTGTAGTGCCGTTCAATGCGCCGGCGATCCTTGGACCACAGATGAAAGCAGGTGGACTCTTTGTGGGCCGGCTCTCTCCGGTCCACGGGGGAGAGATGTGGAGAGACCTCGTCTTGCAGAGCGTCTCCTCACCTTGCGTCCTCTCCAGGGGGGGGGTTCCAACACACGGTAGTGTCGGGGGTCTTTATCCATAGAATAATCAAAGTATCCAAAGCATAATCCGTGCCTGGGAAGGCGGGCTGTCGTCGGTAGAATAATCCGGTATACAGGTCCACTCGCTCGTCGGCTCTGGGGCTCCTCGGGTGCAGCTTCACATAGGGTCAACCACCCTGGGTAAGCAGCCAGTTCTCTGCCCGAAACGATGGGGTACTGACTACGGTAGTATTCTCACCACACGAAGCACTATATATTAACAGACTATTATTAGCTTAATAGACTACGTCCAACTCGACGATATAGTGCCAAATATGACTATTCAAATATTAATATACACGATGTCTCAATACCGATGGTAGGCCGAACTTGGCCTTACTCCCACACGTGGCATCGCGGGGAGGCTTTACGTCTGTGACTCTATTGGAGGGTAAGAAACTGGACTGAAAAGAAAGTCCTACTTTAGTAGCGCAGTATATATACGCACTATGAACAAATAGTCCCATTAGTGGTGCGGTAGCCAAATTCCTACGCGGAACTAGGACTTGTTCGTACATGTCGAGCGGTACGTTTGAACTGGGTCTGAGGGGTATGGCAGCCTGGCACCAAGGTCTCGACCAATAGTAGAATGGAGACTATTATGGGATGTTCAGTAGGCTAGAATGGATATTCAATGCATATTGTACAAGGAATATACAAGGGATATCAGGGAATATTAGAGAATATACAAATACAATTAAATATATATATATAAATAAATATATATATTCGGTTTAATCTGGCCCTTCACAACACAAACGATACCCATTCCCTACCCATTGTGCAGAGCCTGGTACTGGGGATCCGAGGAGCAGGCTACCTGCAGATGGAGGAGGATTGTGGAGTGATGAGTTCCTGTAGGTAGAGGGGTCCGTTTATGCAGTTATGGGTGAGCAGCAGGATTTTGTAATTGATCCGGGATGAGACAGGGAGCCAATGTAGAGTGGAGGATGGGGGTTATGTGCTCATGTTTACGGACTCTCATCAGGATTCTGGCAGCGCTGTTTTGGATGTATTGCAGATGTGAGTTTAAAGATGCACTGACTGAAATTCTGATGGCCGCGTAGACTCAACTACTAAATGACATGCTTAAATTGTGAGCGTGACTGAGTCTCCATGGTCCTCACTTCAAATAATCAGAATCTTAGATAGTGTGTGCCCTAACGTTCGGCATACCGTATACGCCACGGTACACCACGCCCAGCTTAATTAAGAGGTTAACATGTTACAGTTTCCCTTCCACTGTTGCATACAGGTTGACTGTGTGTTGCACTGAAGCTAGCTGCCATTGCTTTAGGCTGTTGCCTTCAACTGTCCCTTCTGTGAAGGACCCCAGGCCTCTCTCTCTCTCTCTCTATCTCTCTCTCTCTCTCTCTCTCTCTCTCTCTCTCTCTCTCTCTCTCTCTCTCTCTCTCTCTCTCTCGCCCCCCCTCCAGTCTCGTGTCAGATGGCACTGAGTAAATCAGGCCTGACAATAACACCTCCCCTGGGCTCCACACGTCACAGCTACAATTCAGGCCTAATGGAGCAGCTATGGAGGGCTGGCCGTGCGCGCGCGCGCGCGTGTGTGTGTGTGTGTGCGCGTGCGTGCGTGCGTGTGTAAGTGGCGGCTGGGGTGTGCTCTTGTTCATTTGGGGACCACTGTCACCGCAGGCATAAGGGGAGGGAGGGAGGGAGGAGGGAGCTCAGTAGAGAGGGAGGGAGGAGAGGAGGGAGGGGGTGAGCTCAGTAGAGAGGGAGGGATGAGGGGAAGAGAGGAGGGAGTGGGTGAGCTCAGTAGAGAGGGAGGGAGGAGGGGAAGAGAGGAGGGAGGGGGCGAGCTCAGTAGAGAGGGAGGGAGGAGGGGAAGAGAGGAGGGAGGGGGGAGCTCAGTAGAGAGGGAGGGAGGAGGGGAAGAGAGGAGGGAGGGGGTGAGCTCAGTAGAGAGGGAGGAAGGAGGGGAAGAGAGGAGGGGAAGAGAGGAGGGAGGGAGACTCAGTATAGAGGGAGGGAGGAGGGGAAGAGAGGAGGGAGGGGGAGCTCAGTAGATTACCCCTGGAGCGGATATCAGTAAACAATCAATTAAGGCAAAGTGTTAATGAATAGGATCCTGTGGTGACCAGGGCTTTGTTGCCAAACAGCAGGCAGATGTGCTGGTTAAGTGGTCAGGGACCCTCTTCTATACAGTATGATTCTATGTTGAGGACGGAGGCTGAGGCTGCGGTTACACACAGGGCTATTTTAGTTTAGTTTTCAAGGTCAGTTTCGCTTTCCAGAACGCAACGTAATGGCAGGCAAGTTAGACATTGGTTTTGCCTCATGAGCACAGTGATGTAGTACAATGCCAAAGCAGTAGGTGGCAGTAGGTGGCGAACATGAAGGCAATTTTCAACCAATCAGAGGTTGAATGTGCCAATACACTTCCTGAAAAAAAAAAAAAAACACCATATTTAAATGCCTCGCGTGAGCCATTTAGCCAATGTAGCATTTATTTTTCAGCAAAAAAGTGCAATAAAAGTGCAATAAACAAAATGGATACATTCACTGTGTGTTCTGCCTCATTTGTTGATGAAACAAAACTAACATCAACACAATTGACCACCAAGAGCGGATAGTTTAGTCTCACAAAAAGATCTCCGATGTTGTTAGCTACATGCTAACGTGAATGGAATATGCCAGTACAACAGTGGCTAGCAGCTTGGTAACGTTAATGCTAGCAGAATGAATGGATGTAAACTTTATTTAACAGATTGCAGAATGGGTACAATACAATACGGCTAAATACACACAATTGTTAAGGGTATGCAGACTGTTGTAGCTTGGACTGGGCTTATAACAACTAACAGGGTTTGGAAGTAGCAAAAATAGTATTTTCATTCACTAAGAGCGCAGAAATCAACATGATTTTATGAGGTCAATGCTTCGTCTTTCATCTCAAAATAAGAATCGGATAATAGTACAGTAATTGTTGTTGGATTAGGGATTAGTAATTGAACCCCGTTTTGATAATAGAGGACCCCACTTGGGGCCCCCGACCCCATGGTTGGGAAAGCCTGTGTGAAGAGGAAAATACTTTAAGAGACAATGAAACCAAGTTGCTAGATTGCTGGATTACAAATATGATTTCCTGCTGTATGAAAGCACATTTCATTATGCAAAACAGGGAATTATCTTCTTACTTTCTTATTTTGATACCTTGTAATTGATACTGATACAATTTGGAGAGATACAGATGGTGTTGTGATGCTAACGGGGATACGACTGTGGCTGGCACCTTGTGTCCATATTGCACAGCACAAGCAAAATGTGGGCTTGAACTCAACAGAATAAGATTCTAGCCTACTATTTAAAGATGTTTAAATATCAGTGATGGAGGGTGGCTAAGTGGCGCAGTGGGCAAGGCGCTCGCCACTAACGCAGGAGATGCTGGGTTCGAGCCCCGCTCTCGGCGTTGCTTCCGGCTTGGCTGGTCGTTCATACTAATACAATTGGTAGTATTAGGGGGTGGGAAAGCCGGTGGGTGGGGATCGGACGTTTTGGACAGTGACTCCTACAGGTCGGTTGGTGCGCCTGTACAGCAGAATCAGGAAGTATCGGGAGCAGTGTGAGCCTCCCACGCGTTACTCCTCGCCACTGAGAGATCGCGCTGTGCAGGTGAAAAGATGCGACGGCTGCCTCCTCGTGTACCGGAGGGGACACGTGATGCAAGGCTTCGTCCACATTGCAGCCGACCAGTGGGAGGCATGGTCTAACAACGTTCGAGACAGGGGAGGGTAGAATTGGATAATACGAAATTGGGATGGGAGAAAAATAGAAAATGGGGGAGAAAAAGTAGACAAAAAAAATCTATCAGTGATGGAAATTATGGATTTTGGTATAAATACAACATGTAGAACAGGACGTAACATACATGACAAAGCCATACGTACATGTCTTCACACACCAACAAACACATCCATGCACACACACACACACACACACAAACTGTACACACATAAACACAGCTGTGCGCATGCACATACACACTGTGTACACACACAAACACACGTGCGCACATGCACACAAACATATTAGGGCCCCTCATACAAACACACATACATACACACACGCATGTACAGTACACACACACACGCACACACAAACTGCAAACACAGCATTGACCAACAGAGAACACTTTTGTTTATGCCACAGATTAATGGCGGCGCCATCGTTACAGCGATCTAACTAATCAACATGCCCATTAGCGCGTGTTTTCACTGACGACTTTAATCAAATCCGTCATGGCTCCGCCTCTCCATCACCCAGCCAGGCCGCATAATTATCTCTTCATTTCATAGTTTGACTGGAACGCAATATCTAGTAATCTGTCTGCAATGGTTGACTGAAATGCATTCAGGACCATTCATATTGAGAACACATCACACCTCCCCCTCTTAGCCTGGCATTCACCTGTCTCACATCTTTCATGGAGATGGAGAAGCACTTTATTTATAGGCATCAGCCCAGAGGGTAATATGCCACAAGTAACATATTGTATCTTACAGTAGCTGCTATTCTTGTTCTGGTATTACTGGATTTATATGTTATTATTGTGATTTGTGCTCATAGTATTTGATTAGTATGTCTTAGTCGTGGTGTCAGCTAGATCGAAACATTGTAGGCCAAACATTCTCTGAGTTTCAGGCTAAGGGTCAAGCAAATCTTGTGCTGCCCAAGACTTCCGATCAAGCACAAAAATGCTGGCTAACGAAGAACACTGGTTCAATGCTGATGAAGAACACTAGTTCAATGCTGCCTGATGAAGAACACTAGCTCAATGCTGCCTGATGAAGAACACTAGCTCAATGCTGATGAAGAACACTAGTTCAATGCTGCCTGAGGATGAACACTAGCTCAATGCTGATGAAGAACACTAGCTCAATGCTGATGAAGAACACTAGTTCAATGCTGCCTGATGAAGAACACTAGCTCAATGCTGATAAAGAACACTAGCTCAATGCTGATGAAGAACACTAGTTCAATGCTGCCTGAGGATGAACACTAGTTCAATGCTGATGAAGAACACTAGCTCAATGCTGATGAAGAACACTAGTTCAATGCTGCCTGATAAAGAACACTAGCTCAATGCTGATGAAGAACACTAGTTCAATGCTGCCTGAGGATGAACACTAGTTCAATGCTGATGAAGAACACTAGCTCAATGCTGATGAAGAACACTAGCTCAATGCTGATGAAGAACACTAGTTCAATGCTGCCTGAGGATGAACACTAGTTCAATGCTGATGAAGAACACTAGCTCAATGCTGATGAAGAACACTAGCTCAATGCTGATGAAGAACACTAGTTCAATGCTGCCTGAGGATGAACACTAGTTCAATGCTGATGAAGAACACTAGCTCAATGCTGATGAAGAACACTAGTTCAATGCTGATGAAGAACACTAGCTCAATGCTGCCTGATGAAGAACACTAGCTCAATGCTGATGAAGAACACTAGTGCAATGCTGATGAAGAACACTAGCTCAATGCTGATGAAGAACACTAGTTCAATGCTGCCTGAGGATGAACACTAGTTCAATGCTGATGAAGAACACTAGCTCAATGCTGATGAAGAACACTAGCTCAATGCTGCCTGATGATGAACACTAGTTCAATGCTGATGAAGAACACTAGCTCAATGCTGATGAAGAACACTAGCTCAATGCTGCCTGATGAAAAACACTAGCTCAATGCTGATGAAGAACACTAGTTCAATGCTGCCTGAGGATGAACACTAGCTCAATGCTGATGAAGAACACTAGCTCAATGCTGATGAAGAACACTAGCTCAATGCTGCCTGGGGATGAACACTAGTTCAATGCTGATGAAGAACACTAGCTCAATGCTGATGAAGAACACTAGCTCAATGCTGCCTGATAAAGAACACTAGCTCAATGCTGATGAAGAACACTAAGTGTAGTTCAATGCTGATAAAGAACACTAGCTCAATGCTGATGAAGAACACTAGCTCAATGCTGCCTGAGGATGAACAGTAATTTGAATAAACTGCACTAAACAGTATCTGCAGCCACCTGTGTTCCTGGCTTCTTAGTGTCTGTTAAATTCTGTGCATAACTATCCTGTAGCTTTAGTACATGTTGTTACATTCAAGGAACTCCGTTTTACATAATTTTGGGCCTGCTTGGAAACCGTTGGAAACTGTTTTGCCTAGATGGGCTTACTTTTGAATTGTCATTGCCTTGTGACATTGAAATTAAGCTAACATTGGAGTATTATTTCTCACATACTGTTAAGTGCAGTTTTTAGGTACTTTACTGGAGTAATTTCATTTTAGGGAATGTTATACTTATACTTACTTTATACTCTAGCCTCACAACAAGAGGAAGTAATCACAAAATAATTAGACTACCAACATCTTTATTATATTAGACTACCGACACCTTTATTATATTAGACTACCAACACATTTATTATATTAGAGTACCGACACCTTTATTATATTAGACTACCAACACATTTATTATATTAGACTACCAACACATTTATTATATTAGACAACCAACACCTTTATTATATTAGAGTACCAACACATGTATTATATTAGACTACCAACACATTTGTTATATTAGACAACCAACACCTTTATTATATTAGACAACCAACACCTTTATTATATTAGAGTACCAACACATTTATTATATTAGACAACCAACACATTTATTATATTAGACAACCAACACCTTTATTATATTAGACTACCAACACATTTATTATATTAGAGTACCAACACATTTATTATATTAGACTACCAACACATTTGTTATATTAGACAACCAACACCTTTCTTATATTAGACTACCAACACATGTATTATATTAGACTACAGACACCTTTATTATACTAACACTGCCAACACATGTATTATATTAGACAACCAACACCTTTATTATTTTAGACTACCAACAACTGTATTATATTAGACTACCAACACCTTTATTATATTAGACTACCAACACCTTTATCATACTATACTACCAACACATTTATTATTTTAGACTACCAACACCTTTATTATATTAGACTACCTACACCTGTATTATATTAGACTACCAACAACTGTATTATATTAGACAACCAACACCTTTTTTATATTAGACAACCAACACATTTATTATATTAGACTAATATACACCTTTATTATTTTAGACAACCAACACCTTTATTATTTTAGACTACCAACAACTGTATTATATTAGACTACCAACACCTTTATTATATTAGACTACCAACACCTGTATTATATTAGACAACCAACACCTTTTATATATTAGACAACCGACACCTTTATTATATTAGACTACCAACACCTGTATTATATTAGACAACCAACACCTTTTATATATTAGACAACCGACACCTTTATTATAACCTAAAGTCACTGAAATCTGCACTTTCAGTTATTGTGGCAGGAGGGTGATAATTTAGATATTTTCTGGAAGCTCAAGAGACTGGAGTTGAATAACTCCCAAAGACTCAGATGCACTTAAATAAATAGTAACATCTTAATCAGAATATACATCTATTAGATTTAGTCCCTGAAGAATTTCTTATGAATAATTTCTTTCACAGCTCGTTTTTGTTCAAATGTAGGGTGCCAATACTCTTCTTTTTGCCAATACTTTTACACTCGAGAGAATATGGAACAAGGTAGAAACCCTGACACTAACAAAGTTCAAGACAATTTCCTGTCTGTGATAGTTCACGGATAGTAGATATTTCAATTCTATTCATTTTATTACATATTCTGTTGCACAACTGGATTGTGATTCCCCCCACATGCCACAGCACAGCCTCCTTATCACTGTGTCATCATGATCACATACTGTCGGCACACGTCTATCTCCTCCACAGTGGTATAATCCCCCTGCTTTCTCATTAAGGCCCACGGCTGTAGTAAGGGCGGTCCCTGGGGGCCCTTAGCGTCTATGAGGTGTTAACAACCCCCCGAGGAGGAGGCATGTCTGGCTGCTCACCACCACCCCCACCACCGCCACACACACACACACACACACACACACACACGCACACACACACACACACACACACACACACACACACACACACACACACACACACACACACACACACACACACACACACACACACACACACACACACACACACGCACGCATGCACACGCACACACACACACACACACACACACACACACACACACACACACACACACACACACACACACACACACACACGCACACGCACACACATAATACATACACACCCACATCCTCCCCCCGGCCCCCCCCCCCATAACACAGAGACACACAGATGGGCCCCACCAGCAGCCACAGACGCCACTCTTTTCAATTACCACTCCAGCCAGGACAGACCATATCTCAGAGAGAGAGAGGGAGAGAGAGAGAGAGAGAGAGAGAGAGAGAGAGAGAGAGAGAGAGAGAAGGAATGAGAGAAAGAGAGAGAAGGAATGAGAAGAGAGACGTGGAGGAAGGAGACATGCAGGGAGGAGTATCTGGGGAACATAGGACAGGGTAAAAGAGACATAAAGAGATATAAATGAAACACAGGAAGGTGAGCCTGGAATCTCCCAGCACATGCACCTGCATGAGCATGCACACACACACACACACACACACACACACACACACACACACACGCGCGCGCACACGCACACGCGCACGCGCACACACACACACACACACTCACACACACACAGGACGGCAGGAGGAAAAAATAATTCGTAATTAAATTAATCAATAAAAATAAGATATATATATAAAAGAATAAATAATAATAATATTTATATTATATATCTATCTATATATACACAGTGAATTACCATATATCTTTTATTTATAAATGTATTCATATTATTACTATTATTTATTTATATATACTGTATATATACATTTTTGGGTGGTGGTGGGGCTTCTTTGAGTGGGGTCCTTTTTTCATGGTTATCTTACAAGATATATACAATAACAAACATAACAGGAAATATTGTAATATAGGACAGCTGAGGACTCTGGTCCCCTTTTCGGATCCAAATCCAGCCATATGCACACACACAGACACGTGTGCCATACGCCACTCCATCAGCGACGTGCGGTACGTTGGTAATTCATTTATATATCTCTAAATGATGTCTGCGACAGCAGAGTGGTGTTAGCCCCAGCGTGCCAGAGTCCTCAGCCCGGGAACAAAGAGGGCTTTCCTGGCATTGCGTGGGTCTTGTTCTGATCTCTGGCCGAGAGAGGTGATAAATCACTTAGCGTAATTGTTTCTTCTGAGGCCACGGGTCGAGGAGGAGGAGGAGGAGGAGGCTGTGGGGTAGTCCGGGCCACTCCCGATTCTGGAGAGGAGGGAGAAGGGAGAAGAGGCGAGTCGGGGGGTTAAGGGGTCTCGGGGACCAATCAGGGCTCGGCTGACTCACCCGCCTGCCTCACTCGTTAGCGTTTTAATTTGAATATTGCTTCCTGGGAGGGAGGGGGATGACTTGGGAAGGAGAACAGGGGAGTATTGGGGCTCTTAAATAGTCTTGGTTTTTATCCTCAAGCGCACACATACACACAAACAAACATTTAAGAGGCCGACATGTTACAACCCCAAGCTATTTGAGGGAATTAAAATGTGAGGCTTGCTGTTAGACCATGGCGGTCTTGTCTGATGCTACAGACGAGAATGGATTGTTTTCCTGTGTGGATTTTTTCCGGTATATAGTATAGGCTCTTTAATTCACGTGTTCACTCCCAATAATTACATACCCTCCTTTGGACACGTCTGGAGATCAATATACACACAGAGCTTCTGAACAGTTAGATGTGGCTTTTATTCCACGCTCACTTCCATTCGGTCGCATTTTCACATCTGCAATCCGGCCAGTTGAGTTTACTGGTAAGGAAAAGGATTCGGAATGAGCATGATGTTATGATGAATTGAAAATGGGGGACCCTGATGTAAACAAGACGAAAGTCTTTCTCTGGTCTGCATCCCCTTAACAATTGTATGTATTGAGCTGTACTGTACTGTACCCATTCTGCAATCTGTTAATAAAGTTTTCAATCAATCAATCAATCACAGAAAGACAGTCTATTCTCTATACAGTGTACATGGTGTACATGGTGTACATGGCGGCACGGTGGTGTAGTGGTTAACACTGTCGCCTCACAGCTAGAAGGTCCAGGGTAAGATTCCCGCTTGGGGACCAGGTTTCCATGATGCCAGGTACCCAGGTGGGGTATCTCCCAGGCCTTTCTGTGTGGAGTTTGCATGTTCTCCCCGTGCTCGCAAGGGTTTCCCCCCCGATAAGATAAACCCAATGGAAAAACATGCACAACAACAGATCGCTAACGCTGTGGCGTCCTTGACGAAGACGGACAGGAGCACTTGGATTGGTCCCCTGGCGCGGCTCACGTTGACGCCTGTCTGCTCCCGGCTTCCCTTGGGGGGGAAGGACGATCGGATGGGTTAATCGCAGAGACGAATCGCATCGGCGATTCTAAAGAGACAATGCATGCATGTGTGTGTTCCGGTGTGTGTGCTAAAAACTAACCGCTGTGTGTACAGCTAAAAAACATTGAGTGTCGTTGCATGCCGAATAAAGACCTCTGCAACAGGTCCTGCATTATTATATTATTATATTATACATTCTCCTACAGGATGTCGAGTTATCGGGAAGGGGGCTAAATAATGCTCCAAATTTTGGCAAAAGTCTGGCGAGGGGAAAAACTGCCGGGGTAATTTTCAAAGCTACCATTGGGGACCACTGGGAGCGACAGTGGCTCAGGAGGTAGAGCAGTCGTCTGGTAATCTGGAGGTTCCCGGTTTTATTCCTGCTTCTCCCCGGCAGCATGCCAAAGTGTCCTTGAGCAAGTCACTTAACCCCTAACTGCTCCCGATGAGCAGGTCGGCACCTTGCATGGTTGCCTCCGCCGTCGGTGTGTGAATGTGTGAGTGAGTGGGTAAAATGTGAGGAACAAATTGTAAAGCACTATATAAATGCAGTCCATTTACCATTGATCTCTCACCTTAAGATATCTGAATGAAAATGGGTTCTATGGGTAGCCACGAGTCTCCCCTTTACAGACACGCCCACCTTAGACTAATGCCATGCAGTTTCTTTCGGACAAGAACCGTGCAGTTCTTTGCATGCAGTACAAATGTGAAATTTTCGCCTATTCTAAACATGGTGTATTTGACCGTTCCAACAGTCTTGGAATTGCATCAATTGAGTATGACTGGAAATCTGAGACTTGTGGATCCAATGAGCCTAATTGTATTCATATGCGATGATGTTAGTCCCCATGGTAGCCATTTCATTGTACTGAGACCATTTATTGAAACTTGACCTCACTGTATAAAATGACCTATTATGACCTCTAGTATAATCACAGCCTTGTGAAACTTTACAACCACAAACTAGAGGAAATGTATGGCTTTCCAGGTTTATTGATCATAAGGGGGGGAGGGGTTCTGAACAATCTCCAGGCTCACCATCCAATTGCTGAAAATGTTTATTCTTACAGAAATCTCCAAATGTCAAAAGTCCTTTATACCAAATAACAGCATGGATTGTTTATGGTGTTCCTCAAGGTCTTGGTGTCATTTACCATGTTTCTCAATGGTAACAATGGGTAAATTATGCACCAAATCTGTATAACAAATGATATCAACCCAAAAATTGCTGCAACAACTTAGACATAACTGAGCATGGGAATGCACCATCATACACTTCCATCATAATGTTCTAAGCCCTTATCCACTCAAAACTTTAAAAGTTGTAAGGACCAAACACAGTGTTTATTGCAGATTTATGACTAGAAAAACATGACACAGTTCCCAGCTTTCTTCAGATAATGTATCCCACGTTTACATGGCATCTACAGCTATCTCCCCACAAAGATCCCCTGCCCTTCCTAAATCAAAATACCAAAATGGGTCTATGGGGTAATTTCAGAGGTTATTTTCAGACCCAAGCAAATTGATTGATTACAACCCCCAGCAAGAGTTCTATCCTCTTTTCAAATCAAAGCTTTCAAATTGCTTTCCAAAATAACACCTACTTTTGGACACGGGAAAACCACTCCAGAGTAGCAAAACAAATCCAATTGCTGTGTGTGCTGAACATTTTCGAACTCCGCTCCCAATGCATCCGCCCTGTAGACGCTATACGCACCTCCACACCGGCTCACCTATCTCACTGCTGACCTCGAGCGGATCAGTTGAACCCTGGCCGTCAGACCATAAGCAAACTGTTTTTAAAAAGCGGCGGCCATTGTCAGGCTTGCTGCCGGTAGCATATTCATTTTTAGAGTGTTGTGCCGCTCGGACAGCTAATCGATGGGGCCGACGGAGCGAGGCAGGAGCCTGGTCCTCTCTCATTAGGCCTGCGGAGACAGGAAGACATCATTAACATGCTAGATGGTGACATGAACACGGCCACAGGGGTGACGGATAGTTTACCAATGCTATTGGAATGAGCAAAGAATCTCTGTGTGTGTGTGCTCATGTGTGTGTGCTCGGGTGTGCTCGTGTGTGTGTGTGTTTCAGCTCATTGCACTGGGTGAACGTTTATCCCTATTGTGTGTTGAGTTACATTCTGTTGTTATCGTTGCAAATGGATACAGAGTTGAAGATTCCGGTGTATCTCTCCTCCAGTCAAACTATCAGTGGCGGCTCTGCCACTAGGGGCGCACGGGCGCCGCCCCACCTGCTGTTAAATCAGAGAAGAAGAAAATAAAACTTTTTAGTTTTTTGTTTTATAGCCCTATAAATAATATAAACATGTTTAAAATGAATAATATTTACTCATTTTAAGTATGTTTGTATTTCCAATGCACAATATAACGTTATTATCTAAAATAAAAAAACACTCGTTTTCCTGAGCAGGAAGTGACGTTTTTTATATTTTTTTTATTTTTTCGTATTTCTCGGCCTGGGCTAGACGCGATAGCGCTCTGAGTGCGCGTCACAGTTTGATCGCTGTATCCGTCACAGCCAATCAGTGCATAACGCGTTGTGCGTTGAAATATGACTATTATGTTGGAATCCGGGTGCGATTTGAAGCGGTCTAGCCAGTAGCGTCAAGAATTTCTGTAGCCGCATTTCGCATTTCGCCGACGCCAGTATTTTTTTCCGTAGCAGAATTTCACAGAGACGATCTCTGATTGGCCGAATCCAATTTCTAATGTTCCAATTCTAGCTTATTCCTAGGTTGGTCCGTTGGTGAGAGATAGTTGTGTTGTTGTGTTGTTGTGAGATGCAGGCAGCAGAGCGTGCCGTGACTGCAAGTTCTTTAGACTGTTAAGCTTAGGCACTCTTTCAAAGTTGGTTAAGGTTAGAGTTTGTCTTAGAGCATGGCGATAGAACGCCAGGTAGTTTGCAGTCTGTTCGAGCGGAAATGGACAAAGGAATGAAGTACTTGTGTTGTGTGGTAACAAGCTAACACTTGGCTAACAAGCTATATGGCGGATGCAGTCTGGACACAGTGGACAGTGGTCTGGAATACATCAACAGTGGATTATACACTACTT
>NC_140175.1:32631721-32660002 GCF_963971535.1 Notolepis coatsorum | reverse complement strand
CGTCGTTCATCATCATCAACACACACCTTCCAGCGCTAGTGCACTTGTTGAAAACTGTCAGCCTCCTCCCTATCGGTTTCATTTGTCAAAAACATCATCCAAGGATCGATAAGGTCATTTTGACGTGGTGTGTCCTGGAAATCCAGACTTTGGAAATCGGAACTAGACACATGTGCCATCAGTCGTTGGTCGACAGTGTTGGGAACGTTCACCTTCTACATGAACTAGTTCAGTTCACAGTTCACGCATTTTAAAATGAACTAGTTCAGTTCATAGTTATGATAGTTCATAACTAGTTCGACAGCAGGTTTATTCCCCAAACGGCCCGAATTCTCAATACACCTTTTGTAACCGTGCCCCTATCGGAGCTGCTGTTCATGTTTTAAATTTTATGAGAATAATCCGTTGAAGAGTAGTTCATGTTTTTAGTTTCATGAGAATAGTGCCACCGTGAGTCCAGATGACTCAGAACACAGGCCTCTTTGCTATGGTAAGGCAAACATATTAGTCAAGTTTGGTGGAAATCGGATCAGGAGATTATTGAGTATTGAACATATGGCCTGATGGTGGCGCTAGAGGAAAGGTAATGGGGTCACCAAAATCAATAGGGTTCTTCATCTTGTGGTCATGAATGTGCACCATACATTTTAAAAGATTTGGATGAGAGATGTTAGATTCACTAATGTGAAGATTGAACATTTGGCCTGATAGTGGCGCTAGAGGAAAGGCGAATGGGTAAAAAAATCTATAGGATTCTTCATCTTGGGGTCATGAATGTGCACCGCAAATTTGTAAACATTACAAATGAAAGCTATTCAAGTTAATGTGTTCAAAAGTAGGATATGGATGTTTGGCCTGATGGTGTCGCTAGAGGAAAGGGCATGGGGTCACCAAAATCAATAGAGTTAATCCTCTAGGTATCATGAATCTGCACCACAAATGTGAAACAAATTTAAATGAAAGCTATTCGAGTTATCATGTTAACACAGTCAGGGTAAATCCATAATATCCTGACACTGTTGTTCAGGGATATAAATATCAGCATTCCCATTTCCAAATCATATTACCACAACCTAATTAGAAGTCGTTCTTAAAAAAAAACGTATTCAGACCAATACAGTGGGCCTACTGTTAAGACCCAGGCGTCTGACTCGTTAAACTAGCCGTGACTTGTCTAGGTGTAACTTTATACTCATTGAGCTAAGAGTGCTAAAGCTAACCGAGAGGCCTTAATCACCACCAACAGAATATCCTCCACCCCGTCATGTATTACTTGAACGTGATCCTGACTAAAACCAAGTCTAAGTCATGTTAAATGGAGGGTGGAGAACGAGGCTGTGATGGGGCTGCAGTGAATGGGCACAGGCCTTTCAGTGCTGGAGGTTAAGTTGATGTTGGTAACACTGGATGTGTTCTTGATGGTGATTAAAAGAAGGGCAGGCCCACGCTGGTTCTGGCTGCAGATGCTTCCAGGTCACCTGTTCACACATTATCAGCAGTCAAGACCCCTCCTTGTGTATTTGTCCCTACGATTTACTCCACACAACAACCCCACTAAATGGTAAATAGTAAATGGCTGCATTTATATACCGCTTTTATCCAAAGCGCTTTACAATTTGATCCTCACATTTTACCCATTCACTCACACATTCACACACCGACGGCGGAGGCAACCATGCAAGGTGCCAACCTGCTCATCAGGAGCAATTAGGGGTTAAGTGTCTTGCTCAAGGACAAACATTTCTTTTTAACAAGGCTTTTGCCTGAATTTTCTTTTACTTTTATTTTTACTTCTATTCATTTTACTATTATTTTTATTTAATTTTACTCTTAGGTTCTTCCGTTTCACTGGTTGTTAGTCTTTTTAATTGTTTTTATTCATTTTAAATTGTTTTATTCATTTAACTTTTGTCTATATCTCCTGTAGCACTCTGAGATTCTCACGAATGTAGAGTGCGGTACAAATTGAATCCATTATTATTATTATTATTATTATTATTATTATTATTCGACAAGCTGCCCGGGAGAAGTGGGAATCGAACCTGGGAACCTCCAGATTACCAGACGACTGCTCTACCTCCCACTGTCGCCCCATCGACTACTAGGGATCTACGACTAATCTGTCTAATCAGAATCTATCACTGCAGTTTATTTACAAAGAAAAGACCCCTAGAAGGGCCCACTGTAACATTACATTTAGCTGTGTTGCCCCCTTGGACTGTATATTATGCTAAACATTAGGCTACCTCTTCTCAATAATTAATTAATATCTAAAACCATCTAAACAAATGTTCTTATCAAATCCTATCATTGGAAGATATTGAACTGAAAAGCCCAGGACAACCCCTCCTGAGACGAGTAGCATTAGCCATTAAGCATTAGCGATCAAACGCCCATCCTCGCCAGCATTCAATGTATTTAGACCTTCCCAAGTGTTCCCCCTTGACTCCATCACTTCTTTAAATGACTTAAAAGGAAGGGGGGAAAGGGGGGGGGGGGGGGGGGGCGAGGGAGGAGGGAAAAAGGGGAGCGCTGGGATTTATGGTGACAAAACGCCAGGGTCAGGCAGGGTATGTGGCGTTGGTATTGATCAGCGGGGAGCACGGCGCCCCACGGTCCGAACCCTGACCCTTCAATAGCGGATGAATCTCAATCCAATAGACTCGACTGGAGTGTCTGGCCCGGCTCATGTAGCGCATGTACATACACACACACACACACACACACACACACACACACACACACACACACACACACACACACACACACACACACACACACACACACACACACACACACACACACACACACACACATACATACAGATACACAGGCACGTGTGCGCTCACACACATACACCCACACATGAGCCCACGCATACGTAAACACACACATACACTCACACATGAGCACACACATACGTAAACACACATATACTCAGCATCTCAACCACCCTGCCCCGTGCCACCCCCCACCCCACCCCTCGATCGATATCTGCGGAGCATGATTTCCACATTATGGATTGGCAGTCTCCTTAGAAAATGTGTGTGTGTGCGTGTGTGTGTGTGTGTGTGTGCGTGCGTGCGTGCGTGCGTGCGTGCGTGCGTGCGTGCGTGCGTGCGTGCGTGCGTGCGTGTGTGTGTGTGTAAGCGGCTGGGGCGCCCTATAAACTGAATTTAGGGCATGACTGTACCAACATGTTTTATCCCTGAATATGTGTTGTGTGTCAGATGTCTTAGCAGCCAAACATATACCCCAAATTTCACTGCAGTATTTTTTACTCTATATAAACACCATCATTCCTCCACCAGCCCAATGCTCTCTCCCCTACCGGCCGCAGGTAACCAATCACCATCATCCCTTTCTATAAAAAAATTATTTACCTAGCTGGTAAAAATTTAAAAAATGTAATAAATAAAAGAGGAAGTAGGGGGTAGGGGGTATTACCCCAATCAGTGATGTCAGATGACCTCTTTGGAGCAACTATCAAAGTCTGTTTAGAAAAGAAAATAAAAGAGGTGCTCTGACATCCCAGATTGAATGAGTGTGCAGCATGGTGAAAATATAAGTTACTCTTTAAGGATGCATCAGTATGAAAACTGGTATCAGATATAGATATCAGGCGAATACCAGGTTTCAAAGAATTCCCCAAATGCTAACATCTAATACCAGCCACGTGTAACATCAGGAATGAAAGCAAAGTAACTTTTCTTTTCTGCTTCTTCCCTCTTCTTACACAGATCTTTAATCGAGAAAATTCTCAGTCAAATTTCCCCAGTGACCCAAAACGAATGGTCAAAGTTTTAAAATTATGCATCGGATTGTTACTTAAATAATTTAGGACTTGTTTAGGAATTTGAATTGCTAGCGTGTATTGGTGCATCTCTAGCGTGTATCGGTGCATCTCTAGCGTGTATCGTGCATCTCTAGCGTGTATCGGTGCATCTCTAGCATGTATGGGTGCATCTCTAGCGTGTATCGGTGCATCTCTAGCGTGTATCATGCATCTCTAGCAGGTATCGGTGCATCCCTAGCTGGTATCATGCATCCCTAGCGTGTATCGGTGCATCCCTAGCAGGTATCAGTGCATCCCTAGCAGGTATCGGTGCATCTCTAGCGGGTATCGGTGCATCCCTAGCTGGTATCGGTGCATCCCTAGCTGGTATCATGCATCCCTAGCTGGTATCGGTGCATCCCTAGCTGGTATCATGCATCCCTAGCTGGTATCGGTGCATCCCTAGCTGGTATCGGTGCATCCCTAGCTGGTATCATGCATCCCTAGCTGGTATCGGTGCATCCCTAGCAGGTATCGGTGCATCCCTAGCAGGTATCGGTGCATCCCTAGCTGGTATCGGTGCATCCCTAGCTGGTATCGGTGCATCCCTAGCAGGTATCGGTGCATCCCTAGCAGGTATCAGTGCATCCCTAGCAGGTATCGGTGCATCCCTAGCAGGTATCGGTGCATCCCTAGCTGGTATCATGCATCCCTAGCAGGTATCGGTGCATCTCTAGCTGGTATCGGTGCATCCCTAGCAGGTATCGGTGCATCCCTAGCAGGTATCATGCATCCCTAGCTGGTATCCGTGCATCCCTAGCAGGTATCGTTGCATCCCTAGCAGGTATCGGTGCATCCCTAGCCGGTATGTGTATTGTTATTTTTAAGGCAGCTTGTTCAGTTCAGATGCTGCTTCTATCTCACTGTGTACGGATGGAGAGAGAGAAGCATGTTTGATCCCCCAATCCTGATGCCAGGCAGTTCAACGATGAAGTCCTCTGGGACTTTTCCCACTTCAAAAGGCCAGGCAGTCAGAACAGAGTGAGCAGCTTCATACATATAGGCTTAAAGAAGGAGAGAGGGGGGAGAGAGAGAAGAGTGGTCCTCTGGTAATCGGAAGGTTCCCGAAGTGTCCTTGAGAAAGACACTTAAGCCCTAATTGCCCCCGATGAGCAGGTTGGCACCTTGCATGGTTGGCTCCGCCGTCGGTGAGTGAATGTGTGAATGTGTGACATTAATCTGTAAAATGGGAGGATAAAAGCGCTATATAAATGCACCATTTACCATTTAATGGCGTGTTGCGGTGGTCTAGAAGCTCAAGACAACGGTCCTGTCCAGCAGCTTTGGTCTTTCAGCCACCTTGACGGTTGATTTTGCTTTGCCGTCGCTCTGCGGGTAGCCTGGTGATGAGGTCTTATGCTGGAATTCCAACAGAACATTCCAACTGAATCTCCGGACCTCATGGGATGCACATTCAAGTCAAGTCAAGAGTTTTATTTGTCACGGCATACAAGTATACAATGAAATGCGGGTGGTCTTGCCCGCAACGATGTGCAATACAGTAACAGGGATACCTTGGTGAGCAAAATTAGCTTTCAGTTTTTTTCTTCACTGTAGTGGAGAGATTTATATTTCCAACACATTTGAATAATAATCTAGTGATGAGGTAGTCCTACTTTTGCCCATAGTCTGCTTGGCATTTCGTGAAAAAGTAGTGTTTCATTTTGTTGTCCACTGACCTGCAGATGTCACACTTGGCTACATACTATACGTCTTGATCTGGCCGGTCATGCCCTGCTAGTAGACACAATCTCTTGCCCTCCGTAGGCACCCTTCCACGCCAAAAAAAGAATACTTAATAAGTAGCTTACTGACAAAAATGTAGTTGCATTTTCAAACTTTATTTAACTTTATCTTAAATAGTTCCATTTCAATTTCAATATTGTAAGTCAGAAATTTTATTTAATTTGTCTCATTTATGTGCATTTTGGAGATGTTATAATGCAGATTGGGTAAATCCTGTACGTTTTCAGGAGTTTCTTGATGTAGGGGAGCCCCAGTGTTTCTTATTTATTATAATTTTCTGTCATTGCTGGGGTCAACTTGAGATGTTTGATTTGAATTTGTGAGAAAAAGAGATATACGTTTTTTTCCACACGGATCTAGCCTCTTTTCCTCTTAAAGTGCACCAGATTGATGCATTTAAATGTTAAATGCATGCCCACCTTAAAGGGTTTGGAATCGCCCCACCATAGTTTCACAAAATAGGGGCCCCCAAACAAGATTTCGCATAGGACCCCCAAAAAGCTAGAAACATCCCTGCCCCCTGGATAGCTCAGCTCCTCCTGGAATGAGAAGTATGGCCTGATTTCACTCGGTGTCTGCGTCTAGTCATTGGGCCATCCCTGGCTGGAGCATTGTTTTGATGCAAATCTGCAGTGTTTTATCCTATTTTGTCTCAAAGCGGCTTGCATTGAGTCCGTCTTCAGAGGTAAGCAAGTGCTGTACCATATTAACAGTCTCTATTTCAGTTTCCACTGAGCCATAGGATGATCACTCAGGAAGAGAGACTCTGCTCAAGGAGTTCTCAAGCAACATGTCTTTCCCTAGTAAGTACACGATTTCCAGATCATACTTGTGTATGCACAGTATATTTTTTTTTTTAATATTTTGGGTGCACTTAGTAGTGGCTTTATCACTATTTCTCTAACGGCTTGTGATCACTTTGAAAATAACTGGAGCATTTGCAATTTTCAGTGTGAGGAAGGCTTCCTTATGTTGTGCTGTCCAGTTTCACTCACAGACTTGTGTGTGTCAATTACCTCAACACCTGACCCTGGTCATTTACCATACCCACTGCGTTCATATCTGTTGGTTTTGGCATCTGTTTGATGACACACACCTTTTCAGAATCTATCTTCTTTAGTCCATCCACCATAATAATAATAATAATAATAATAATAATAATAATAATAATAATAATAATAATAATAATAATAATAATAATAATAATAATAATAATAATAATAATAATAATAATAATAATAATAATAATAATAATAATAATAATAATAATAATAATAATAATAATAATAATAATAATAATAATAATAATAATAATAATAATAATAATAATAATAATAATAATAATAATAATAATAATAATAATAATAATAATAATAATAATAATAATAATAATAATAATAATAATAATAATAATAATAATAATAATAATAATAATAATAATAATAATAATAATAATAATAATAATAATAATAATAATAATAATAATAATAATAATAATAATAATAATAATAATAATAATAATAATAATAATAATAATAATAATAATAATAATAATAATAATAATAATAATAATAATAATAATAATAATAATAATAATAATAATAATAATAATTAATTGCATTTATATAGCACTTTTCTAGACACTCGAAGTGCTTTACAATGTAGCGTGGAAATTGCCACCTTCACCACCACTGGTAGCGTAGCACCCAACCTTGGGCTACGCAGGCTCAATGGCTGCCATACACTGGCACCCGGTGTAGCCGGTGTGATCTTGTCTGCGTTGTGTTTTTTAGTCGATTCGACCCCTGTTAAGGGATCGCCCTGAGTGGGAGTTCAACCCCGGACGCCCGCGTCACGGGCGGCATCACAGACCACTAAGCAAGAAGTGAATTCACTTCTTGCTTCCGGGTCTGGATGCCTCTGGGGAGTGAGTTTACTTGCAGTACCGCTTACCATCCACAGCCACGTCACTACTTGTACCCGTGACTGTGGATATACTGCGGTACCTCCGTTACACCGGCACACATCACGCTGCACAATGGCTGAATGGCTCAGGAGACAGGGATTGATATCAGTCAATTAAGGGGAAGGGATGATTAGGTGGCCTTGATGTCAGATACCTGATTGGGAATTTGGCCCAGAATGTCGGGGAACCCCCTATCTTTACGATAGGCGTCTTGGGTTCTTTAATGACCGAATTCAGTCAGGACCTCGGTTTAGCGTCTCATCCGAAGGATGGCACTCGCAGCTGTATGGTGTCCCTATCACAGGTCACACCATCAGGAGGTGTCCTATGCATGCTGCCTCCTTTTGTCTCAGTTTGAACTTGTCTGCTTTAGTTTCAGGCCCTTTTATCTGCATCGGCCAAGATATAGAGTAGTCTCAGCTTCTCATCATGATCACGCTCAGCTGCCTTTTGGTGTTTTTACATATAATTCAATGTAATTTTACATTCAAGACAATTAAGCAATGGAATAATCCTTAAAAAAAAAGTTCATACATTTACAGATTACAACCTTTATTTAACTCATTGGGCGCCATACCCGAGATAAGTTGGGTTATCTCGCCAACCGTTGAGTGCCAAAACCCGAGAATTCTCTGGTTTTGATCCTTTGATATTTTTCCTTTGATCCCCGTTCTATAGTGATGGCAAGTCTGATGTAATTTTGTTCCCGCCATTGATTTCCGTGTCCATCTGCTTCGAGACGGGATATCAAAAGGCATTAAAATGGTGCAGTGCTGTGCTGTGTTCCGTGTTAGCTTTTTACGGAACCATGTCAACAAAACGGTATCTTATTACCGCTTTCCTCCCGACGACAAAGAGAAGAGAAGGTGGCTGAAGTTGGTAGGCTAAATAGGTAGGCTAAATCATTTTAAATCACTGGGCTGTAGTGCTTTTTTTACCCAGCGTTAGAGGAGCCTGACTGGGCATCCAGCATTAGCTCTGCCACCCACCCACGCTAATGAAGGCTAATGCTGGCTAACAGAAGCTAGCGCAAGAAACGACGCCACAAAGTATTGTTTATAGTGCATTTCTTGCCACCTTATAGCATTTGTACATTTGTATGACAGTCTATAATGCTCCCGTGAGGTTTTTCCAGAAGTTTTGGTAATGATTTTCACTATAAAAACATATTTCTAAAAGACCGGAAGTGGATGAAAACTGCCCGGATTAGCTTTGAGCTAACGATCTTTGCCGACGCATACTTGATGTATTCATTCCATTCTAAACGTAACATTAGTTTAAAAAACATTACCTGTCTATAGGTTGAGGAACAAATTATAAAGTGTGTGAGTGTGTGTTTTGGTGAACGTTGGACTGCAAAGCAGAAAATGCATTGCAGTTACAGACAGTAGCTAAATAGTTAGCTGCCCTTCTTTCTCAAACCGAATTAATCACTCTAGTTTCCAGAGCTGATGTGATAGTAACATGGTCGTGGTGTGAATTACCTCTAAATTAAAGTATTTTTGAATGACACAGTATACAGGATTATATGCAGGTATGTAGACACATGTGGATACCTTGGCAAATTAAAAGAAAAAAATGTAAAGATTTTTTTTTTTTTTTTTTTTTTTATAATTTTTTTTTATGTTGATTTAGAATTCGAATGTCAACATTCTGAACGAAGCTTCGAATTATTCGGTACAGCCCTAGCATGTTTTGATATTGTCAACTATCTCACTTTTACTAGGTGACTTTTACTGTGACTAACTGAAATATGCCCAAAAAAAGGGAAATGGACATAGGGACGTTTTTTAATCAAAGGGCAGCAGAGAAAAGTGATATAGGGACACAGGTAAGGTCTTACAATCGCTTAGTGATTATAACAGTGCAGTTCAGCATTCAGTAACCCATACTTTTTGTGAATGTGTTTTTGATACATTCTGTTGAACGCACACCTCAAAACCGTACCTAAGGAAAATTGGCTCAATTGCAAGAAAAATAATAGACAGTTATGATATTACATTCTGCATACTTTGTATGCAAAATATTGTGGTTCCCTGCTTTAGTCTGTTGCCACATTTCTATACTAAAAATGCTTGTGTAGTCCTGTGTCATACCTAAATGTCATATAAGTGAATTGTATAGAAACAACTCACAAAAAGTGACTATTGCACAACTGATTTGACAAAAAAAAACACCAAGGGGGGGAACCCCCCCCCCCCCCCCCCCCTCCCTGCCATACCTTGGCTTTTATTGAAATGACGCCACTGAGTAAGAGTATAGGTAAGGGATATGTACAGATATAGTATCTACAGATATGTAGGAGGATTATATGCAGGTATGTAGACACACATATATATATATATACTGTATATATATATACAGTATGTAACTGAGGGGTACAATTCCCTGACTGTATTAATCAAGTATTAGTATCATTAAACTACTACCGTGTATGTACATTACTGGCCTTACTGTACACAAGTATATTAGATGACAACACTTCCACAATGAAACGGTTTCCACACAAATACTCGTTTAGAATATTTATTACATAAAGAATATTATATTACATTACTTTGGTGCGCTTATAAGGCAAAGAATGTACGTAAGTAAATCAATATGGAATGTTAGGAATTAGATCTGGTATTCTGGGGAGGGGGGGTGTACTACCGGTTGTAAGCCAGCAGGGGGAGGCAATGCTCTATGAAAGTCAATGGTCCACGGAGGCGATCTTACTCCCTGGAGCAGCGGGGAAAGGCAGCCTGGTCCCAGGGTGCGCGCCGCGTAGGTGAAAGCCGTGGAGCCTCTGGTACGACAGAGACGGGCTCGAGTGATGGTCTCACGGGCAGGTGTAGATCCCACAGTAGCAGTGGGGTAGGCGGTTCTCTGCTCCAGCAGCTTGGTCAAAGCAATGAAGAATAATAATCCTTGCCGGAAAGTGGCTCTGCTGGTCCGGTGTAGGTATCCTCCGGTGCGCGGTAGTGCACGGTTGAACTTGACGTTACTATCCTATTAGTACGCGGCAATAAATGCTCTATGTAGACGCACAATTACCCACTTCACGTGGTCTTTGACTCGTAATGAAGGTTTACTAATAAATAGCGAACGATACGTTAAACAAACGTATTAGGATAACACGAGACTCTATCTTGGGGCGATGCGAGCCCTACTCTGCCCACGTTGCGTAGTGGGGAGAGACGTCACTTGGATAACTGGAACTGAACGAGACTGAACGGGACAAGGGACTAAGAGGAGTTCTACATTTCTTGCGCCCTATTTATGTGCACGGTGAACAAATAGTACCATTCGTATTTCGGTAGCCGTATTCCTACGCGGAACCGGGGCTAGTTGGGACATGTTCGTGTCGGTAGCTTTCAAGTCAGCTCTAGGGGTAAGTCACTGGCGCCTAGGGGATCGCTTCCAATAGGAGAACGAATATTATGGTCTGTCCTGTAGACTAAAGGGATATTCAGTGTATATGTACAAAGAATATACAAGGGATATCAAACGATATACAAATATTATACATGGGATCTCAGGCAATAAATATATATATTCGGTTTAATCTGACCCTTTGTAACAGCCGCCCCCTAATTAGTCCCACCTAATTAGCTAAGCAGAGGCAGATTAACCGCACTGTCCACTACTCAATGTCCGTTGTGAGGGGTCGGGCAGTTCACAAAGTCAGGGGTCATGGTCGTCATTAGGCGAGTCGGGGAGCCTTGGCGACTCTATCAGCCTCGCCACGGGTCGGTTGTAGATCCGCCCTTGGCCGAGCACTTCTGCCACTCTGACCTTTCCGTCGGCACCAGTGGTCACTTTGCTTACGCGGCCGGCCGGCCACGCAGCTCGGGGTAGTGACTGGTCTATGGTCATGACGACTAGACGAGATGAAGGGGGGCTTAGGAAGGAGCGGGCCTGAGACTGCTTTGATCTGTGCTTGGCTGTGCCTCCTCCTCCTCCGTCTGTCTCTCTTGTTTGCTCTGTACCCCATCTGAGGAGGGGCCGGTCCCGGCCGCCCCGTCAAGGAGTCGCTTGGGGTGCTGGGTTCGAGGTCAGCTACGTCTGGAGCGCAGCTGAGGGGGGTGGAGTTCCGAACTCCCTCTGGTACCCACGGTTCTCTCACGGGCCTCTCGCTTAATGTCAATAGCCTCTGCTGTACGGGGGAGAGGCCGGTGTCGCTCGCCTCTGTGTGTAGGCAGCTTGTAGACGTGGGTTGACTGTCAAGTCCGTAGAGGGGGCCCTGGAGCGTCCATCCCAGTCGGGTCTGAACCGCGACCGGGCATCCTTTGGGTCCGACGTGGGCCGCCTCAATTGGGAGAATGAGGTCCGCGTGGTCGGAGCCGATGAGCAGGGTCGGTGTGGCGCCGTCGATAAGCGGTATAGGTAGTTGACGTAGGTGCCCATACTTAGCCATCAGCTGTGGGATGGGGTAGGTGTACTGCGACAGGCCTATGTCGTGGCTGGTGAAGACGTTGCTTATACTATAATGCTTCTCGGGCTGGTCCACCGCTGCTATCTCGAAGGAGACCTTTTCACCCTTTATGGTCTTCTGGTCCCTTCTGATGGTGCGTATGGTCATTGTATCTTTGACACCCCGCAGGCCCAACTGGGCTGCTGCGGAAGCGAGGAGGAGAGTCTTTCCGGACCCATCGTCCAGGACGGCGTAAGTGTCCAGGACCTTGTCCTCGTGGCTCAGGAGCACTCTGACCACTTTGAGGAGCACACGGGGGGTCCCGCTGTGCTGGTCAATGTGGAGCACTCCTGTGGGTGGTGACGTAGACTCTATATGGTACGAGTCGCACCTTGACTCCCAGACTCCCAATAATGAAAGACCCTCACCACCCCAATAACAGCCTGTTTCAGCTGCTGAGGTCAGGCAGACGCCTGCAAATCCCAGCTACTAGGACAGAGCGGCTTAGGCTCAGCTTCTTCCCCCAGGCCATCAGAGCCATGAACAATGTACATTGAGTGCTCAGAACATTGAACTGTCCACACACAAGCACACATGAACACACACACGACACGCACACTGTGCACGCTCACACACGAGCAGCCACTTAACACTTTAACATGAGCGGGCACACACTCATGTCGCACACACGCACACTTATGGCCAAAGGAAAGGACACTTTAAATTAGAATAACAGGAACAGTGTATTGCACTACCAAAGCTAACTAGCATGTCACACATGCGCTGTAAATAACTATGTACAGATACCGAGATGTCACTCCATGTTACCTGCTACCTGTTACTGCACAATGTTGTTTCTTCTTTTGATTCTATTATATGTACCACTGTATTGCACATCGTTGCGGGCAAGACCACCCGCATTTCATTGTATACCTGTATGCCGTGACAATTAAAACTCTTGACTTGACTTGACTTGAGTGTCTGCCGTAGCAGTCGGGACACCAGGGAGCGGTCGGGTGGAACTTTGGTTCTGGTGCCACCGCCTCGGCATGGTACATTACCGCGACGGGCCCACTCGGTTGTCCTGGCTGACGCTTGTTGATGTCATGCAGGACCTCCAGGTGGGTGCCACCGCACCTGCTGCACTTCTTTTTCAAGCGGCACTCAGCTGCTAGGTGGCTGCGCGCGCAGCGGAAGCAGCGGCGGTGGTCCTTGACCCACTGGCTCACATCATCCGTGGTCAGCTTCTTGAAATCTTCGCACTGATAGAGCCGATGTTCTCCCTCACAGTACTGGCACTCAATCTTCCACTGGTCCTCTTTCGTCGAGGGGGTGTTGTGGTTCTGGTGCTGCGGTACTGATTCGGCTTGGTGCATAACAGTCACCGATCTTCGGCCATCGTTTACTCTCCTAGGTCCCTCTCTGGAGCTTGGTGTGCTCCGCACGAACGTATCCAATCGTAGGCTGCTGACTTCTCTCGCCAGGAAGTCGGCCAAGTCTAGGAGGGATGGTTCTGGACCGTTAGGATCACGGTGATCTCTTTGCCGCCTGAAGCGCTCCTGTCTGGCGGGCGGCAGCTTCTCTAAAATCCTCTCGACGTTAGAGTTGGCGTATAGCTCGTGCATACCCTTTTCTCGTTGCGCTCCCAGCATCCCTACCAGGGACTGTACTTTTATAGACAGGTCGTCTAGTGAGCGATTGTCTGTTACTGGGGGTAAGCGGTCAATATGCCTTATCTCTTCTATTACGTAATCCCATATACGTCCATATCTCTGGTCCAGCGCTGCTAGAGCCGCGGTGTATGGGGTCGTAGAGGTGGCATAGGCTAGCGCTATATTGTGCGCTCGGGGCACTTTCAGGTGCTGCAGTAATATTGCATACTTGTGGCGTTCATCAGCGACATCCACCATCATTGTCTCTAAGCACATCCGGAGCTCCGTATACTGTGCTCGATTCTCATGGGTGAAGTCTGGAAACGTCGGTGTGCCAATGTATGATGCCATGGATGACTGGCACATCGGTGAGCGTTGGGGGAGAGGCCTCCTAGGCGAGTCTCCTCTTGCGTGTCGTCTTGGGCTGGTACTTGGTGGGTACCGAAGGTCGGGTACCCAGGTGCTGTTCCTCGGGGCTGACGGTGCGTCAAACTCACCCGTGAGTTGAGTCGGGGGTTTGTAGCGCAGGGCCTCGGGGCTGACTTCTGGGCTGTACTGGACCTCCTGGTCCTGAGTACGTTGCTGCTGGTCGGGGCTGTACTGGGCCTCCTGGGCCAGAGCACGTTGCTGCTGGTCGGCTTGACACTCCTCCTCCTCCTCCTCCTCTCCCTCTGCTAGGACCTGGAGTCTTCTGTTCAGTCTCTCGGCGTGGTCCGGTTCTTCCCGGTTGCTAGGTCTCGTATGGACCGGCCGGGGAGGGGGTTCCGAGACGTGGACAGGATCCTCCTGTTGGCGGGGTCCCGGGTCGCTTTGTCGGGTAGGGGAATGTGTCCTAGACCCATGTCTTGACGATCTCTGAGAGCTCCGTGCGGAGTGAGGGGGTGTCGCCATGGCAACCAGTTTGTCCATCAGCTCCGCCTGCAGCCGGTCGCGCTCTGCCTCGCGCCGGGCATGGGCTGCGTCGCGCGCGGCTTCTCTCAATGTTCTCTTCTGTCTGGAGGCGTCTGGTCTCCAGTCTTATTCGGTCGTCTTCACTCCTTTGTTGCGCCTGGAAGCGCTCTCGCTCGCCTGCAAAATGTTCGCGCTCGCACGTCTGTTGCGCTTGAAGTCGATCGCGTTCGGTGGAGGCTGCCAGGGTGGCGATGAGTGCCTGCGCCAGCATCTTGTCCGCCTCGCTGGGGGAAGACGCCGTTCGGGGCGATCGGCTCCCGGCAGTACTTGTTGGAGATCCGTTCTCCTGTTGCGTACCGAGGAGATCCGTCTCCTGGGTGCGCGTCTCTTTAGGGTTGTCTTCCTCCCGGAGCTGATCGGGGACTATTTCTTCGGTATTGTCTGGGGGTAAAGTCGTGTCAGTTCCCTCCTGGTCCCCACCGTGAGCTTGGTCAGTTACATTAGAACCCACTAGGGCCTCTGTTGGCGGGGTAGCCTGGTTGTTAGGGTCGGACATAATTTTACTTTCTACTTTTTCCGCGTTTAACTTCCCTTTAAAGCTAGGTATTGGACTGACAGAGTATGCCTCTAGATAGGGAGGTGGCTGCCGTCTGCGCTGCGGGCGATCTAGCTTAGGAGAACCGTTTGTGGAGTGTTCGTCATCGGCCATGTCAATATTAATATTATATTAATATTACGCTAATTATTCTCCGGCTCGAAGGACCAATTGTAACTGAGGGGTACAATTCCCTGACTGTATTAATCAAGTATTAGTATCATTAAACTACTACCGTGTATGTACATTACTGGCCTTACTGTACACAAGTATATTAGATGACAACACTTCCACAATGAAACGGTTTCCACACAAATACTTGTTTAGAATATTTATTACATAAAGAATATTATATTACATTACTTTGGTGCGCTTATAAGGCAAAGAATGTACGTAAGTAAATCAATATGGAATGTTAGGAATTAGATCTGGTATTCTGGGGAGGGGGGGTGTACTACCGGTTGTAAGCCAGCAGGGGGAGGCAATGCTCTATGAAAGTCAATGGTCCACGGAGGCGATCTTACTCCCTGGAGCAGCGGGGAAAGGCAGCCTGGTCCCAGGGTGCGCGCCGCGTAGGTGAAAGCCGTGGAGCCTCTGGTACGACAGAGACGGGCTCGAGTGATGGTCTCACGGGCAGGTGTAGATCCCACAGTAGCAGTGGGGTAGGCGGTTCTCTGCTCCAGCAGCTTGGTCAAAGCAATGAAGAATAATAATCCTTGCCGGAAAGTGGCTCTGCTGGTCCTGTGTAGGTATCCTCCGGTGCACGGTAGTGCACGGTTGAACTTGACGTTACTATCCTATTAGTACGCGGCAATAAATGCTCTATGTAGACGCACAATTACCCACTTCACGTGGTCTTTGACTCGTAATGAAGGTTTACTAATAAATAGCGAACGATACGTTAAACAAACGTATTAGGATAACACGAGACTCTATCTTGGGGCGATGCAAGCCCTACTCTGCCCACGTTGCGTAGTGGGGAGAGACGTCACTTGGATAACTGGAACTGAACGAGACTGAACGGGACAAGGGACTAAGAGGAGTTCTACATTTCTTGCGCCCTATTTATGTGCACGGTGAACAAATAGTACCATTCGTATTTCGGTAGCCGTATTCCTACGCGGAACCGGGGCTAGTTGGGACATGTTCGTGTCGGTAGCTTTCAAGTCAGCTCTAGGGGTAAGTCACTGGCGCCTAGGGGATCGCTTCCAATAGGAGAATGAATATTATGGTCTGTCCTGTAGACTAAAGGGATATTCAGTGTATATGTACAAAGAATATACAAGGGATATCAAACGATATACAAATATTATACATGGGATCTCAGGCAATAAATATATATATTCGGTTTAATCTGACCCTTTGTAACACAGTACATTGTATATTTATTCTTAATGTACTGTATATATATATATATATATCCACATGTGTCTACATACCTGCATATAATCCTCTACATATCTGTAGATACTAAGCATTATTGTGCATGCCAGTAGCCATCCTTCTTATTACTGTTGTGTCATTCAAAAATACTTTAATTTAGAGGTAATTCACACCACGACCATGTTACTATCACATCAGCTCTGGAAACTAGAGTGATTAGTTCGGTTTGAGAAAGAAGGGCAGCTAACTATTTAGCTACTGTCTGTAACTGCAATGCATTTTCTGCTTTGCAGTCCAATGTTCACCAAAACACACATTCACACACTTTATAATTTGTTCCTCAACGTTATATAGACAGGTAATGTTTTGTAAACTAACGTTACGTTTAGAATGGAATGAATACATCAAGTATGCGTCGGCAAAGATCGTTAGCTCAAAGCTAATCCGGGCAGTTTTCATCCACTTCCGGTCTTTTAGAAATATGTTTTTATAGTGAAAATACCAGCTGGTATTCTTTTTTTGTAAAACATGCTTCTGTACCGATCACAGTGTCGTGTTTTACCGGACATAAAACATGCTTGACAAACACGATCGCAGTTTCTAGTTAAAACGACCCCCCCCCCCCCCTTGATGATTTTGTGAAGACACATTATGTACATGGTATATACCTTTGATTTGGAAGTATTTGGGGTTTCAGGCGATCAACCAGAACGATTTGGGCATATTCCATATAACGCGTCATATCTCGCGATCTATGAAAAAATACTGGATTATTTTGGAAAGGGGTGATGTTTAGCGTGTAATAGCGCACAAACTACAGTATGTAGAAATTAACTGATTAGTCAGGCATGGACTATGAACAATGCCTGTCAAATGAGCCATACTATTGTCTCCATAGCTATAATACAGAACACACGATGGGTCTGCAAACATCGCTAAAATGGTCAATAACGCTGGCGCCATTCAGTACAGATGGGGAAAGGGCGTGGCGCCCAATGACTTACCCTGTTAAACTGTAGCCCTATTTTCAGAAATTTCGCCTAACGGTACAAGCCTAAGTAAATAGAAGATTACTCCACTTCTACAAGGCCAATTTGCATGTTCTTGGTATCTAGGAACATCTAGGGACCTGGGGCTATGTATTTCCAGTGTCAGAAATATTGTGTCTGTTACTAGGCTTGAGTAAATTGTAATGGAAAAAAAGGAGAATATAAATTATTATTATTTTATTATTATTTTTGCATCTGTGCCAGTGAATAACACCATGAAAACATTGAGGTTCTTTTGATTTCGCTCAATGAGCTCATCCACCAGGCGGCGGTATTGAAGCGTTGCACGGTTGTGCCGAGTCCCACTGTCTCAGCCAAGGCTGGGTGGCGGAATTATGAATACCATGGCGAAAAAATTAAATATCAATAACGTCGTACGCCGTGGCTTGGCGGAATTCGCATGATCAGCAAACCCGTCGTAAGCCGTTTATGGCGGTGGATGTGTTAACAGCCAAGTGGGCCCTCATGAGGACGATTCGCGATGCCACTTTGCCAACCTCTAGCGGCTCGGGTGTGCATTTCTTTTAATACAATATATAGATAGAATTAAAGCCCTATTTGTTCCCTGTCGATTTCCCTTTCATGTGACAAAACCCGTTCTGCGGGTCTCGAGTTACATGCCGATATGTGAGGCATGCGCCAAAGTACACATTACCACCCCCGACTCCCGGGACTCTCGCTCCGTCAATCATTTGGCGATCTCAAAAATATTTGGACAGGGTTGTAGCCAATGAGTGTGGCTTTCCAATGATATCCCACATGGGGATCTAATACGGTCTCTATTGATCAATTTATGATAAAGAAAAGGAGGGTCCCCTTACAAGGGGACCTTTTGGCTTAACTTAATGCTTAATATTTTGATAAAAAGTAATTTACTGTATTTTTATGGCATTTACACTTAAAGTAGAAAAACAAAAGTAATCTGTAAAATAATAGAGTGAATCTTTTTTTTTACAGTGTAGCTTGTCGTGGCCTTGACATCACACACCGTAAACACATTGGCTTTGGAGCATTTTTTCAATGGTTGTTAGCGGGAAGTGACTGCAAACCAGGTAGTATCTTCAACATGCACATCCAAAAAAATGCAAAACGAGATCCAGGGTATAATGAATGAAAGTATAGGTTTATTTGAAGAATCTTGAAAAATGTACATCAGAATAAAGATGCCAATACAATGTATTAAAATTCTAAATAAACCAGCTATCTGAGGAAATATACATAGATAAATATATCAAACGTTAGCAATGTAACAAATTGCAGATGATTCTTACATCCAAGGTAATAACCCGTTTAAATGACATAAACGAGGAGATGGCCTATTCAATTCAATGTTGGGTGAACTGAAAGGTTCCAGACTTCTACAGAGTGACGTGATGACCCTTCCGTCTTTTATACTTTTCTTGCTCTGAGGTAACAACGAGAATGTTCTCATAGTGCTGCTGTATCAGTTCCATGGCCTCACTGGCTCTTTACTCAGGTAGTGGCATAGTACAGTCTTTGTCCATCACCTCCAACTGGTACGGTTTCTGGTTTCCTGGGTTTCTTCATTTTTACTTTACCACCGTTTTGTGTCAGGATTAAGCAGATGAATTGGGATGATATTGCAAGCAGCACCACGGTCAATTTGGAATCTTACAACATCTTTGCTGCAGGAGCATGCCGGCGAGGAGTGTCATTCCCTCTGTCAGTGTCCACTGCATTCACATTCTCCACCTCTGCTTCAGTCACACACAGAATCTCTTCATACTACATTGTGCACATGTTTCTTTTTTCTATGTTCGGGGCTTGCTCGCTGCAGTGCAAAGTGGTTCTCTTTGCCACACTGAAGTCCAAAGCACACAGCAGGCGAGCAACGTCGCCTGGTGATGCGATCGGCTGTCGCTCGCTTAGCACCCCACACCAGACACGACCGCTCAGGTAATATAATAAGCTATATGTGTCGCTCAATTTAGCTGGGGGTGTTGTTTCCCCCCGGGAGATATGGGAGGACGGACCGGATGTTAGGTTGTCGTGAAGCGAGCGTATTAGCAGTTAGCTGTGTTGTGCATTACAAGGGAAGTATTAACCTGTAAAACCCATTGAGCTGGAATTAAACCACCATTATACGAATAGAACCTCTCCTCATGCTTCCTGACATTACTGCATGACGGATCGCTACAATACGTTCACTACCACCGATTGGACAAGTAATGTTATGCAAAAAAAATTCACGGAAGACGCAAACTGTTCTGTTCTCAACCATAATTTTCTTTGGACAATAAACCTTACAAACTACATCAGCTGCAGCCCAAGGACATTCAACTCTGTCAACATCCACAACTTCTTTTGTTACCCGAGTATAAAAACATCTAAGTAGGTGCATTGTGGCGCATTATCAATTTATTAGTTAATGACAAGCGGCCACACCTTCTCCAACTAACGTTATTTATTTAAATTGTTCCTGTTAATTAATAATTAACATAAGTAGCATGGTAATAATATATAGGCTATTGATCAATGAATGTATTGATGAATAAATGTATATTACAAATGATACACCAGTAGAAGTCATGTTATTTCCTCATTGTCCTTGCTGTGTCGCCTGTCTGCCGTCACCCGTCGGCCGTGTGGGTTGTCTCATTCATAACAATGGAAGCGATACAATTCTGTCCGTCGCCTGGCTTAAGACGTCGGTCACCTGGCAAAAATCGCCTGCTGTGTGCATTGGACTTTATAGGCATATCCGTTTGCTTTATTCATGCGTTTTCCCCTGCAAAGCTTGCACTCCGTTGTGTTGCTAGTTTGTCTCTTTAACACATCTGGCGCCAATAACGTCGTACAACGTGTTTCAAGGTCATGCTAATTCTGCCAAACCACGGCGTACGACGTTATTGATATCATATTTCATTTTTTCGCCATGGTATTCATAATTTCCTGGTGGATGATCGGCGAGTTACAACCGGAAATGGATCTCTGGTGATCTCCGTGCATCTGGAAAATGCGTCCGGCACTCACATATTGTTGCGGGACTCTAGACACACATCCGTGTATATGGATCATTGCCATAACTCAATAATCGATATGATTTGGGCGTTTATTATTATTATACAAACCAGAAATGGATCTAGTAGATCGCCATCAAATAAGTGGGATCTTTTTCCTCCAGTCTCATCGGCGAACGGTAAGAGGATAGTAACGATACTTTCAGCGTGTTTGTTTATTATTATTAATGCAAACTGCTCTGATCAATATATCACCCATACTACATAAAGCATTTACTGACGATCACGGTATTATAAACGACCCCCCCCCCCCGTTCTTCCGCGCATGATCAGTCATAATGTTTAGGATCATGTACAGTTGACATTTTTTATATAGCGTGTATCGGCAACAAACGGCAGTTGATAATCTATATATGCGTTTATGCCTATAACTATTTTTTTATTAATTACTGCAGAAAACGATAAAAACATATTTATATTTTAGACGGTATTTTCGTATGAATCTATGAATGAAAAAGTATAACGTTCCTACATCCTGAACGATAGATAATCGATGTTGAATGGGCCATAGTAATGTCAATTTAGCAATACAATTAAAAAAGTTATAGCCCTGCAAAGAAGGTAAACATCTCCATAGGCTTAGAGTGGTGGCAGAGAGTGGTATGAGACGGGCAAACTCTGTGGCAGTTAATGTGTTAATATTTTCCCGAGAGAGCTCTGCTGCCCTGCACAGCTGTACGCACATGTCGAACATCATGTTAATCTTGCGGAGCAGTCTCTCTCTCATGCCTGTGTTGTTACTCCCACACGCACACATCTAATCCTGAATGAGTGAGTCTCTCAAAGTTCCAAAGTTGCACGTTTCCCCCCCCCCCCCCCAACATTTTCAGCTCTGTGACATAACTGTCAATAGTTTCACTGGCGCCTCAGTTTCTTGTAAAGAAACGATGACATTCCACAGTCTTGTTAATGCTAGGGTTGCAATGATCATCGCATCTTTTGATAATGCTATCCATCTTCCATGCATCCTTAGCCGTATCACCCATCAGCTCATCCAGTAGTTCCCTGCTGCTCTCGCAGACAAGAAATCGTTTCACTTTCTTCTTTTCGTCCACGCACATCACAGATAAGTCCACATGTCTTCCATGTCCTCAAAAGTCCAGGCACAACGTTTGCAGTGGTTTTAATCCTTCCATATCGCACGGCAGGCTGGTCAGGGTCAGGTCACGTAGCGTTAGCTATTTAAGCCCCTCCCCCCCCTTCCCCTCCGGCGAAATTATAGCTGCAACATCACACATTTTGATACCTCGTTTCGGGCCGATACCTCATTATGTGCTGATACCTCGTTATGTGCTGAATGCTGATACCTTGTTATGTGCTGATACCTCGTTATGTGCTGATACCTCTTTATGTGCTGATACCTCGTTATGTGCCGATACCTTGTGTTACGGACAGTGTCCTTATGTGTATATATATATGGGAGTTATGTATGTTATCTGTTGTGTGTGTGCGTGTATATAGGCATGTTTTGGTTGTTCTGTTTTTGTCTCCCTCCTGTGTAACATATCCCATTCTCAGGTGTCTCCCAGTTGCAGCACCAGCAGCCAGCTGGTCAATCAGCAACTCACCCCAGTGCAACGGCAGGTGAAGCTGATCTGCAATCAACATCCACTCTCCCTTTATATATCCCATTTTGTGCAGTGTTAGTTCGCTCTTTTGGCTCATTGTGGTGGTGGGTGTCTCTCTGTGTCTTTGGTGATAATTCTGTGTGTTGTTAGGTATATAGAGCAGTGGCTCTTCAGAGTTAAAAGCTCTGGTTCTTAGGTATATAGAGCAGTGGCTCTTCAGAGGTAAAAGCTCTGGTTCTTAGGTATATAGAGCAGTGGCTCTTCAGAGGTAAAAGCTCTGGTTCTTAGGTATATAGAGCAGTGGCTCTTCAGAGGTGAAAGCTCTGGTTCACTTCATTGTGTTTTGGTGTTCTTTAGTTTGCTGTACATTTCTGTATTAACCCTTTGTATATTTGTTTCCCTTGTGTCACCCAGCCTATGGTGATTGCTTTTCTTTGTATTAATCTTTTGTTTCGCACACAGGGACATTGAGGACAGGAAGATACCCTGGGGTCTACATTTTGCATCACGTAGGTGACCTGATGTTAAAGACACCAGCTTTAGAGTGAGCACCACCACCTGTACTTTTGGGCGTTCAGCGCCTGTAAAGGGGGGTGGGTTTTCATTTCCTTTTACTATTTTATTTGGTGCCACTAGGTAGTCCTCCTTGCTCTCTGTGTTGCTGTGTTTTGGTTCTTTTTGTGAAATAAATACTATTATTTTGCAAATTGTTTCATGGTTTTGTGTCACTGCACCCTCACCTAACGTGTCTGTGGCCTTGTGTTGCGTCCCCTTACTGGGGTGCGTAACACCTCGTTATGTGCTGATACCTCGTTATGTGCTGATACCTCATTATGTGCCGATACCTCGTTATGTGCTGATACCTCGTTATGTGCCGATACCTTGTTATGTGCCGATACCTTGTTATGTGCTGATACCTCGTTATGTGCTGATACCTCGTTATGTGCTGATACCTCGTTATGTGCTGATACCTCGTTATGTGCCGATACCTCGTTATGTGCCGATACCTCGTTATGTGCTGATACCTCGTTATGTGCTGATACCTCATTATGTTCTGATACCTCGTTATGTGCCGATACCTCGTTATGTGCCGATACCTCGTTATGTGCCGATACCTCGTTCTGTGCTGAATGCTGATACATCAGGCTAAATCCACTGCCGTTCCCACCATGTTAGATTATGTTCCTTTTACACACACAAAGACCACAGAATGTATTATTTATAACCAACTGGGTAACTCGTTTATTCAATTTCAGCATGTTGTAACAAGCCTGAAATGATACCTGAACCTGTCAGAAATAAAGACGAGAAAGCTGGAACAGTGTCAATAAAGAAATGCTGTATTAAATAAAAGGAGCAGACAAATGGGGCATCACATTGCAACACAAAACAAAACAATATCAAGCCATAAATATTAACTAAGAACAGCCTGCCAGTCCTTGCAGCACTGCCCTTTAGAGCCAGTCGCATCGAACACAAATTAAACCTTTGATTGTCCAACAAGAAATAAGTCCAATGCCAATCCACATCCCAAAAAGAAGCAAAGAGGACAAAAGACTGCATCTGAGCTATCCTTGGCTTGGTTTTTGGAGATTGTTTGTAGGAGGCCTAAGCAATGCCTCCTTCCTACTCAAACAATAGCAGAATCTCCATGAGGGATAGATCCCCAATCCAAGATGGCACCTGAGGGTTAGGAGCACCCATAACCACACCCATACCTGGGACCTATAAGTGACCTATATATCTCTTTTTATTTCATTATTATCTTTATTAGCGTTTTTTACAGCTTTTTCTGGCCACGCAGGACCGATAGAGGAGAGAGGGAGACCGGGAGGAGAGGTAGGGAAGACATGCGGTAAATGGCCGCCGGGACTGGGAAACGAACCCGGGACGAGAGCTTCGCGACTCAGCGCACGCTATATGGTGTGCTACTGGAGCGCCCCAGTGACCTATATATCTTAACATTGACCAGACTGTCATCTGACATATTGGGCTTCAGTTATCAACACATTTCATATTGTTTACTTACATTGATATTGTCCTCCAGGTGTAACAGCAACGCTTCCAGGTTCACCGCTTAAAGATGCATTTTTCACAACCTTTTCGTCACGTACAGACTTTTGAAGCGAGTCGTCTGCGATGTCACAAGTGTTTACTCTTTGTGTAATACCAGTCTGAGGAAATAATGCAAATCAAATAATAGCACAGACTGAGGTGAGTATTTCTGATGTGCGAAATTCCATCCCGTCTTTATTTTGGATGTTTTTATTCAGGTTGATTGAGGCTCAGATCAGGGGTCACTCAGGAGGGGGCCCCCTATGCCCTTTCCTTAAAGTATTAGAAATATTGAGATTGGGTGTTTTTTTTGTCCCCATATTCAGATTGCCTACCTGCATAAGTGCATGTTAAATTTGTACTCGGGGGGTGGGGGGGGGGGGGGGGGGGGGCAGGGGGGAAGCATGCAACTTGCTTGGATTATTCTAATGTTGGTGAAAGGCTCTTCCCTTTATTTAATGCCACTGTCCACTTTGCATCTCCCACAATGTCCATGATGGTACCTCCTCTCACTCACTCACACACACACACACTCACACACACACACACACACACACACACACACACACACAAGTATGATACAAACACAAGAAACCCCCCCCCCCCGTCCCACCACACACACACACACATACATACATACACCACACACACTTGCACCTGCCTCCAGCCGCTCTCTAACAAACACAACCCTTTTACGTAATGAAATTACATGGAGTCATATGGTCCATCGTGGGGTAGAGTTATGGGTAGGTTTTACATAAAATTCGCATCGGGGGGCATTGTCCAGGATGCATGCGTGCATACGGATTTACATTTTAGAAGGTATTAAAGAAATGAGCAGGATGCTGAAAAAAAAAAAAAAAAAGGAGAGAGGAAAAAAAGAAAAAGCTCTGCCTGTTTTCCAGTTCTATCATCTGAGATCCGGGCAGTCATAAATAACACACACACACACACACACACACACACACACACACACACACACACACACACACACACACACACACACACACACAAACACACACCCACGTGTATGTATATCACGTCAGCCCTCGAGAGTTTTCCTGTTGTTCTTACATGTGAAATGCAAAACATACAATGAAACACATGTTCTTTTAAAAATTCTAATTCAATCTTTTAAAGGAACGTTATATTAAGAACTGGCCATTATTTTGGAACATGAGAGTTAACATTAATAGCATTAATAACAAACGATGAAACTCGGCTATTGCACTCTACAATGGAGCATGTTGAATATATTATACATGCATAATATAAATGTGTTTAAAAAAAATTGATATATCATATCATATCATATATCGAATTATATATCAAATATATATATAATATATAAAACTACCTATAGAAAATGTTTTACCATCAACAACAACATTGGTACCATCTATATTATACGTATTACATTAGCTTACCTCAGTGCCCATAGTTGTAGTTCCTTGTGTTGTTTCTTGTAGTTATTGGTCAGTCTGTTTCCCCTCCCAGGTGTCTCCAGTTGTAATCATCCCAGGTGTTTCTTGTTTATCATTTGTTCCCGTGTATTTCAGTTCCTTGTTGCCTGTTCTCTGTGTCGGTTCATTGTCTCTATGTTGCTCGTTCCATGTTTCAAGTTCCATGTTTCTAAGAAAGTATTCCCCATGTTAGTACTTAGAGTTTGTGTTTGTGTTTACTTTTCCCCCTCTTCCAGTTGTCACTGAGGTTGTGTTTTGTTCGTTTTTTGTTCCCTTGTTCTGTTTATTTAGTCTTGTGTCATTAAAACCCTTGGACTTGCTGCCATCTCTACTTGTCTGCTATTGGGTCCTACGTACACCACCATCACGTGACATCCATCCTTACATCCATCCTTATATCCATCCATCCTTATATCCATCATTCCTTACATACATCCATCCTTACCTCCATCGGTAACACTTTATAATAACACTCAGTTATAAGATATTTATAAGGTATTTGTAGATAATGAACTAATCATGAACAGACCATTTATATACATTCGTAAATTATTATTATATCATTTATAACTATGTTTGTATAACATTTACAGATTAGTTATACATCATTTATAACTCATTATCAACATTGTTTGTACTTGATTTGTTCATCATTAAATAATGTTATTTAATGTGTAGTAACACATTTGTAGATGCTTTGAAAAATGGATATTAAAAAATTACTATACCTCCATTTATTTGTTCATGTTCAACAAATCATTTGTAAAACATTCTTAAAAGATCTATAAATTATTTGCAGGTGTTATTGTGTGCCATAATCTAGTGAAGACTATTCATCATTAACAAATGTCTAATAGTTTGTTTATAATTTGTGGACTTTTATGAATACACATGAAGCAATTACCAGACTTGTCTTTTCATGTTTACCAAATGATTTGTTAGGCATTCATAAAACATCTATAAATCATTTGCAGATGCTATTGCATGCCCTAATCTAAAGTGAAGACTATTCATCATTAACAAATGTCTAATACAGTTTGTTAATTATTTGTTGACTTTTTCATCACCTGTTAC
The DNA here is from genome assembly GCF_963971535.1 of Notolepis coatsorum. Lineage (NCBI taxonomy): Eukaryota > Metazoa > Chordata > Actinopteri > Aulopiformes > Paralepididae > Notolepis > Notolepis coatsorum. The sequence goes on along the minus strand of NC_140175.1, from coordinate 32,633,288 downwards.
AAATGTTGTAGACAGCTTTCGGATCCACTCTTCTTTGTGACATCAAACAGTGACAGAATTAGGACTATAGATAAATGCAATTTTATTAACATATAAAATACATGTGCGCCGTGCGTACGATCATTTCTAAGCAAAGTGTGGGATTTATCAATTTGAACTTGTGCTTGACTTTGTGCGTATATTTAAGCACAGGTCGGACCATGCGTACCTGGCGCCCGTTGGTAGAATATATTATTACAACAAGGAAATGAGCTTCTGTGCATTAGTTTCAACACTGGCATGTTCTGTATGAACCGTAATTCATTATAGTTCATTGTAAAATAGCAACAGTAGTGTAATTATGGTCAAAACCCTATAAATAGCATTTGGAATAATAGATCTTTCTCTCAGAATGAATGCAGCATGGTTTATATAGCGTTATCGGAATATACGGGGTGTACTGACTGACTGCGCTCCGCGTAGCTCAACTCGTTATTATTTTGCGCACAGACCGCAGAAACACGGGAACGTTTTGATTATATTTAAAAGGCTTTACGTTAAACGAAACAAGTGGAATTTCGAAGCTGTAAGCAGAATACAAGTCATATGAACACCCACGATATAGTGTTCTTCCCCCTTTTTACTGTATAAGAAAGAATAAAAAACGCAATGAGACCAGGGTGTATGTGTATTACAAAACCCTTGCAATAATGTGTCTCAAATGAATGAAAAGCATACATGCTCTGGACACAGAGCATATATCGTGTGGGTGATATGACTTGTATTATGCTTACAGAATTCCACGTATTTAGTTTTACAATGTCAACGCCTTTTAATGTAAATCAAAATGTTCCCGTATTTCTGCAATCTATGTGCAAAATAATAACGAGTTGAGTTCTAACAAAGAACATATTACATGCTGGTATGCTGATAGAGTAAACTATTATATGAATATGATATGATATAAGGTATACACTGGTCCGTCGCATACACTGGTATGCGCAAGTTACTGTTGCATAATGTAGGCTATGGCTGCTATTATATGTAATTCATATAGGCTACCTAATAGTATATGATTTTTAGAGGCATCTATTTTGTTGTCGGTAATACCGACAACAAAATAGATGCCTCTAAAAATCATATTATAGCCAATCGAACACAACTAATAAAGGCATTCATATTACAGCACGGTTATAATGACACACAACCAACGCCAAACAGTGGTCAACGAACGGTCTTTATTAGTATTTTGAGCTGTCCAGGCAGAATTGCAGCAATGGTCTTAGGGAGCCGTTGATATCTGACATCACTGTGTACAAGTCCGCCTTTTATTTATCCCATAACACGCGTTGTGTCTTCTTGGTTCGGCAGCGCCTCAGTGAACAATCTCCCGTGGAGTTTCTCAGAGTTCCGATCGGGTCAGTCCATTATTTCACATCCCAAGGGGGGTGTTTCATGACCATATATGGATAATCATGCACGAGCATTGACGGTAGAACAAAGAGGTATTTATCAACACGGAGGAGCATAGGACCTGTGTACGCACGGTTGATAAATCCCAATATTTCTGTGCGTGCACTCATTCTAA
>NC_140175.1:32599221-32624221 GCF_963971535.1 Notolepis coatsorum | reverse complement strand
GTACATGTCCAACGGTTCTCCGCCTAGGACTCCTCGGGTGTGGGCGACGTATTTAGGCCACACACCCTGGCTAAGTACACTAGCTAAAGACACGATGAACCGCTGGGTAATGCTACACACGAACGAACTGTGGCCGCACGATATACAATAAATGAACGACTATTTACTTCACATTAGATTAGGTCGAACTCGACGTTACTGCATTAAACTCTGACACTTTACTATTCTATTCGCACGTGGTTCTCAACGCTCAGTTAGACGCACGGTTGCTCACTTCACTGCACGTTGACTCGGGATGAACAACAACTCTGCGCACCTGCGCCGTATATATACTTAAGTGAATATCTAGTCCCAAACCGCAGTCTTTGTCTGGTATCAATACGCTGTCTCCGGGCATGTCCTGACATGCCTGAACTTGTCTTTGAACCTGCCGTTGGGGGCCTGCACGCTGGAGCCTAGGGGCGCTGTCCAATAAGGAGAGCGAATATTACTCTGGTTTGAACGCAGGTAAAGGGATATTCCGTGTATATATATAAATAATATACAGAGTATATCAAACAATAAAGGTAGATTCTCAGTTTAATCTGGCCCTTCACAACAGCCGCCTCCTAATTAGTCCGCACCTAATTAGTTAAAGGAGAATTAATAGTCCAGTCAACTGCTCAATGTCTGTTGTGGGGGGTAGGGCAATCTACAAAGTCAGTGGGTCATGATCGTCATCAGGGGAGTCAGGGAGCCTCGGCAACTCTATCAGCCTCGCCACGGGTCGGGTGTAGGTCCGCCCCTGGACAATAACTTCTGCCGCTCTGACCTTTCCGTCGGCACCAGTGATCACTTTGCTTACGCGGCCGGCCGGCCACATAGCTCGGGGTAGTGACTGGTCTATGATCATAACGACTGTGTCCACTTGTAAGTTGTCTCTGTCCTTTACCCATTTCTGACGGGTTTGGAGAGACGGTAGGTAGTGGAGGAGGAAACTGTTCCAAAACTTGTCAGCCAATATTTGACTGTACCTCCACATTCTTCGGCCGTTCGCTTCTTCAGGTCTGTACACCGTCTGTGGAAGCGCGGGGTCCAGCCGCCCCATCAAGAGAGTGTTGGGGGTGACTGGGTCGACATCTGCTACATCACTTGAGACGTACTCGAGGGCGTTGTGCTCGCCACTTGCGACAGTCTAGACGAGTCCGCTGAAAGCGACGTACTGCTTCTCTTCCGTTCAGTATCCAATAGCGAAGTCGGATCTCAGCGAAGACACTCTCTGCCCCAGCGTGGTGCACATCCTCGTCGTATTTCTTTATGATGAGCTCAGTGACCTTGTGTTGGCTGTTGAGGACTATAGGAAACTTGACGTCATCCGTTAAGTCCGGGGCCCGTCTCAGACGACCACCCACCCTGATGAGGCCATGGGTGTCGCGCTCAGGGGCCAAGTGGAGCAGTCTGCTGTCTGATGGGATTGGCTTTGTTCTCTGCAGGCAGTCTAGCTCGTCGGGGAACGAGTCTCTTTGGGCTCGCTGTAGCAGAAGGAGTTCTGCCTCTGCGTAGTTCGATGCGTCAATGTCGGTAGTGGGGGGAACCTCAGGGTGGTGCCACAGGAATGTTTTTAGCTGCGCACTCTCAAAGGTGAGGCAGTCGTCTATGTTAGGGTCAGTGGGGACTGGGATGTGCGTCAACCCACAGAACATAGATTTCTTGATCTCTGCCTCCTCTTGACTAGCCTCCCGTGGGGTGGGGGTAGGCCACTCTTCCTCCGGGAGCTTGAGGAACTCAGGACCGTCACTGTAGATATTGTGACGTGTGAGGTCATCTAGGGACATCCCCCGTGTGATGACATCGGCTGGGTTCTGTTTCGTGTCCACGTACCTCCAGCACGCTGATCCTACCAGGTCTTGAATCTCTGTGATTCTGACTCCCACGAAGACCTTGTATCTACAAGAATCGGACTGGATCCATGTGAGTACGGTCATGGAGTCTGACCACAAGATTGTTCTTTGCACCGGGATGGTGAGTTCACGTTGGATTAACGTGGCGAGTTGCGCGCCTACCAGAGCTGCGCAGAGCTCTAGACGCGGGATCGATTGTTGCTTGCGGGGGGCTATCCTTGAGCGAGCCAGGATGAAGGCTGTGTGTATTTCTCCTCCCTCCTCTCGGGCCCGCAAGAAGGCCACCGAGCCGTAGGCCACTTCCGAGGCGTCACTGAAGACGTGCAGGTCCATCTGGCACGTCTCCAGCCGCACTGTGGGTGGGAAGTAGCTCCGGCGTATGTTCACATTTTGGAGCGAGCTGAGTTCTCTCTCCCACTCTCTCCAGGTGGAAGCTAGGTGGTCGGGTATGGGGTCATCCCAGCCCTGTTCCTTGTCCCACAGCTCTCGTACAATCATTTTCGCCCGAGTGGTGTAAGGTAGGATACACCCCAGCGGGTCGTATTGACTTGCGAGTGTTCTGTATACGCTCCGTCTGGTGGTCGGTAGAGGGGTCGACCTTCCCTGCTCCGGGGTCAGGGGTGTGTACTTGTAATGGAGCGAGTCTGTTTTGAAGCGCCAGACTAGGCCCAATGTCATTTCCTGTGCTTCACCTGGGGTGGTCGCCATCCAGGTCTCGCTGCTTGCTGCCTTTGTCTCTGGGGAGAGGCTGCGAAGTACTTGAGGGTCACTGCTGGCCCACTGCCGGAGATCAAAGCCGCCTTTGATCAGTGAGGCGCGGAGCTTGAGCAGGAGGGCTTCGGCTTCTTCTGGCGTCGAGACGCTTTGCAGACAGTTGTCCACGTAGAAACTCCTCTCTACACTTTGTCTGACCTCCTCGTCAGCTTCAGGGTCTTCTGTCACATGTTTTTGAAGTGCGAACGTAGCACAGCATGGGCTGCATGTGGTGCCGAAGGGGAGGACCTCCCATTGGTAGATGGATGGTTGCTCATCTTTGATCCTCTCTCTCCATAGGAACCGCAGCAGGGGCTTGTGCTCCTCCACTAGTCGCACCTGCAGGAACATCCCTTTGATGTCGCCGCTGATGGCCACCTTGTCTTGGCGGAAATGTAGTAGTACGCCGAGGAGAGAGGGGCCGAGTGTCGGGCCGGGCAAGAGTTCTTTATTCAGATTCTGTAGTCCGATCTGGTAGCTGCAGTTGAATACAATGCGATCCTTGCCGTTGTGGTGGACCTTGTGGTGGGGCACGTACCAGGATTCAGTCGTCTGGTCGGCCTCTTGAATGTCAATTTTCTTTATGTGTCCCGCTGTGATCAGCTTGTTGATCTCAGCGCGGTACACAGTGGCTTGAGTGGGGTCTTTGGCTAGACGCCGCTCGGTGTTCAGTAGATATCGCTCTGTCGCTTCTCTTGAGGCGTGGAGGGTGGGCATACCCTCTCGCCTCAAGAGTGGAGTTGCGTATCTCATCACTCCGTTGACCTCGACTCTCTTTGTCTTCTGCTCGAGGAGGGCTATGGCATAAGTGTCTTCCTTTGAGCGAACGAGTTTCTTTTCATTTTTTTTTTTTTTTTTTTTTTTTTTTTTTATTATTGCAAAACAGAAATTATTAAAAGTCAATACTCAACACATAATGCATAATGAAACTAACAGTCAAGGTGGTTAAAATTACATGCAAGTACAGAAACAAGACAAAAAAAAAGTCTATAATAATATTTTAACCGTATACAGTGTATATCCAGCGAAATTAACAATTATACAAATGCTTATATAGGACATACCCCTAATACCTATTTTCTAAAACCCTACACACATATGCTCCAGCTCGAACCCCCCCGTTTTTTTTCATTCTTAAAGGGCATCGCGTCTAATGTCCATAGCCTCTCGACGTGCTGCAAGAGGGTGGTGTCTTCTTCGTTTATCCTCGTGTAGAGACAGCGAGTGGCTGTCGGTCGGTTGGAAGACCCGGAGAGGGGGCCTTGTAGTGTCCAACCCAGGCGGGTCTCGACCGCTGCTGGACAGCCTCTGGGCCCGATGTGGACCCGGTCCGTTGGGACGATGAGGTGTGCGTGGTCGGATCCTATGAGCAGGGTCGGGGTGGCGTCGTCGATGAGCGGTATAGGTAGTTGACGTAGGTGCACGTATTTCTCCATCAGCTTTGGGATGGGGTAGGTGTACTGTGACAGGCCTATGTCGTGGCTGGTGAAGGCGTTAGTGATGCTATACTGCTTCTCGGGCTGCCCGACCGCTGCTATCGTGAAGGAGACATTTTCACCCTTTATGGTCTTCAGGTCTCTTCTAATGGTACGGATTGTCATTGTTTCTTCGCTCTCCCGCAGACCCAACCGGGCTGCGGCGGATGCGAGGAGGAGAGTCTTTTCTGACCCATCGTCTAGGACGGCGTAAGTGTCCATGACCTTGTCCTCGTAGCTTAAGAGCACTCGGACCACCTTCAAGAGCACTCGGGAGCTCCCGCTCTTCGCAGGGTCTATGTACATGACGTTCACTCTCGAGCTGCTTGGGGGTACGGGTTTCTTCTTGTTGCTGTTGTGTGGGACCTCCAAGTGGGCGCCGTCGCACTTGCTGCATCTTTTCTTTAGGCGGCACTCAGCTGCCATATGGCTGCGCGCGCAGCGGAAGCAGCGGCGGTTGGCTTTGATCCACTGACTCACCTCGTCAGCGGTCAGCTTCTTGAAGGTGTCACATTGAGACAACCAATGTTCATTTTCACAGTACTGGCATACAATCTACCACTTCCCCTTGGTCTGGGGGGTGCTGTGGTTCTTGTGCTGCGGCACTGCCTCGGCCTGGTGCATAACTGTCACTGACCGGCGGTTATCGTTGGACCTCCGAGGTCCATCTCTTGTGCTAGATCCACTCCACACGAATGTGTCCAGTCGTAGGCTGCTAACTTCCCTTGCGAGGAAAGCAGCCAGGTCTAGGAGGGATGGCTCTGGGCCGTTGGGGTCACGGTGGTCTCTCTGCCGCCGAAAACGCTCTTGGCGGGCTGGAGGGAGCTTCTCCAGTATTCGCTCCACATTAGAATTTGCATACAGTTCATATCTCCCCTTCTCCTTTTGGGACCCCAGCATCCCCACGAGGGATTGTACCTTGATAGAGAGGTCATCCAGTGCTCTATTGTCTTTGGCTGGGGGGAGGCGGTCGATATCCCGTATTTCTTGGATCACGTAATCCCATATGCGTCCATAACGCTGGTCGAGGGCCACCAGAGCCGCGGAGTATGGGGTGCTTGAGTTGGAATATGCCAGCGCTATGTTATGCGCTCTGGGCACCTTGAGATGCTTGAGGAGGATGGCATATTTGTACGACTCGTCGTGGACATCGGACATCATAGTCTCCAAACACATGCGTAATTCCGTGTACTCCGCTCCGGCACAGCCTACCTCCTCAAAGCCCCCAGGACTAAGCTGCACTCCATGGGTGATCGCGCCTTCTGCTCCGCCGCACCCAGACTGTGGAATGCTCTCCCCATCCACCTGAGAGCACCACAATCCGTCGAGGTTTTTAAAAGGGGCCTAAAAACATTTCTTTTTAACAAGGCTTTTGCCTGAATTTTCTTTTACTTTTATTTTTTTTTTACTTCTATTCATTTTACTATTATTTTAATTTTATTTTACTCTTAGGTTCTTCCATTTTACTGGTTGTTAGTCTTTTTTATTGTTTTTATTAATTTTAAATTGTTTTATTCATTTAACTTTTGTATTTGTCTCCTGTAAGCGCTCTGAGATTCTCGCGAATGTGGAGCGCGGTACAAATCTAATCCATTATTATTATTATTATTATTACTGTGCTCTGTCCTTGCGCGTAAAGTCTGGGAACGTCGGTGTGCCAAGGTACGATGCCATGGATGGCTGGTACATTGGTGAGCGTAGGGGAAGAGGCCTCCTGGGCGAGTCTCCCCGTACGTGTGGTCGTGGGTTAGTACTTGGTGGGTACCAGAGGCCGGGTCCCCAGGTGCTGTTCCTCGGTGCTGACTGTACGTCAAACTCACCCGTGAGTTGGGTCGGGGGTTTGTAGTGCAGTGACTCGAGGTTGAAGTCGGGGCTGTACTGGGCCTCCTGGTCCAAAGTATGTTCGTGCTGGTGGGCTTGATATTCCTCCTCTTCCTCTTCTAGGTCCTGGAGTCTTCTAGTTAGTCTCTCGGCGACGTAGGCCGGTTCTTCCCGTTGGCTGGGTCTCATATGGACCGGTCGGGGAGGGGGCTCGGAGACGTAGACAGGTTCCTCCTGTTGGCCGGGTCCCGGGTAGCTTTGTCGGGTAGGGGAAGGTGCCCTAGACCCTTGTCGTGATGATCTCCGGGAGCTCCGTGCGGAGAGAGGGGGTGTCGCCCTGGCGATCAATTGTTCTATCATCTGCGCCTGCAGCCGGTCGCGCTCTGCTTCGCGCTGCGCATTGGCGGCGTCGCGCTCTGCTTCGCGCTGTGCATTGGTGGCGTGGCGCTGTGCATTGGCGCGGTCTCGTTCGATGTTCTCTTCCGTCTGAAGGCGCCTCTCCTCCAGTCTGATGCGGTCGTCCTCACTCCTTTGTTGCGCCTGGAGGCGCTCTCGTTCCGCTGCAGAGTGTTCACGCTCGCTTAATTGTTGCGCCTGGAGGCGCTCTCGTTGTTCGCGCTCGCTCATTTGTTGAGCCTGGAGGCGCTCTCGTTCCACGGCAGAGTGTTCGCGCTCACTTAATTGTTGCGCCCGGAGGCGCTCTCGTTCCGCTGCAGAGTGTTCGCGCTCACTAAGGGCTTGCGCTTGGAGTTGCGCGTGGAGGCGCTCTCTTTCCGTGGCAGAGTGTTCGCGCTCACTAAGCGTCTTTGCTTGAAGCCGGTCGCGCTCACCCTGGAGTCGGTCTCTTTCGGTTGAGACTGTCAGCGTGGCGATCAAGGCTTGCGCCAGTCTCTGGTCCGCCTCGCTGGGGGATGACACTGACGGAGGTGATCGGGTGCTGACAGGGCTTGTTGGAGATCTGTTCTCCTGGCGCGCTCTGAGGTCTATCTCCTGGGCGCGGTACTCTTCTCTTGGTTGTGTGTCGGGTTCTATCCCTGGAGCGCTTTCTTTATCCTGGAGCGCTCCGGGGTCTATCCCGGTGACGCTGTCTGGAGGTATAGTCACGTCATGTCCCACTTGGTCCCCCCCGTGAGCTAAGTCAGTTTCGTTTGAACCCACTGGGGTCTCTACTGGCAGGGTCGCCAAGTCGATAGGATTGGACATGCTTAAACTATCCGATTTATCCGTATTTAACGTCTGTTTAGATAAGCTAAGGGGTAGAACGAAAGCGAAGTCCTCCAGATATGGAGGTAGCTGACGTTTGCGCTGCGGGCGTTCTAGCTTAGGGGAGCCGCTTGGAGAGTGTTCACCGCTGGCCATGTCAATATTAATATTATATTAAATATTACACTGATACCATCCGGCTCGAAGGACTAATTGTAACTGAGGGGTTACAAATCCCTGACTGTATTAAAGATTGTGATAGATTAAACCACTGCTAGTTATCTACTTTAATTACTGGCCAGACAGTACATCAAATATAGATGGTGAACACCCACAAGAACACGGCATTGACAAGGAAATAGTATTTGAGGGTATTTTATTATTATGCAACATTAGGTTACAGAATGAGAATTAGGGTCGCGCTTGTATGGCGAAGAATATACGTAAAGTCAGTCAATAGCATGAGTCACTAAGAATAGCAGGAATCCTACGATGGGTCTAAGTTGACACCACCTGTCGTATAGTAGCAACTATATAGGGCAACACTGGTACCGCCTGGAGACAATGGGTTCCCTCCGGGGGTGTAAGGCCTGGAGGGTAGAGGAATGTTCGGGTACTCAGTCTGATTCAATGAGGAATAAAGAGACTCCAGGTACAGGAGTCGGTCCTTGTAACTCCCTTGATCAGCAGCAAAGCAATAATTGTAATCCAAATGCTCGATAGCATTGATGACAGCTAGCCAGCCTCCGTCCACGAGGCCAGCCCGAGTTGTAATCCTCACAAGGTTGAATCCCAAACGATAGTGGAAATCAACGATGCTCTTCTCCGGGTAACACATTCCAAATCAATATAATCCAACCAGTAATGGTTCTGCAATCGCCGACGCCGATTCGCCTGTGTACATGTCCAACGGTTCTCCGCCTAGGACTCCTCGGGTGTGGGCGACGTATTTAGGCCACACACCCTGGCTAAGTACACTAGCTAAAGACACGATGAACCGCTGGGTAATGCTACACACGAACGAACTGTGGCCGCACGATATACAATAAATGAACGACTATTTACTTCACATTAGATTAGGTCGAACTCGACGTTACTGCATTAAACTCTGATACTTTACTATTCTATTCGCACGTGGTTCTCAACGCTCTGTTAGACGCACGGTTGCTCACTTCACTGCACGTTGACTCGGGATGAACAACAACTCTGCGCACCTGCGCCGTATATATACTTAAGTGAATATCTAGTCCCAAACCGCAGTCTTTGTCTGGTATCAATACGCTGTCTCCGGGCATGTCCTGACATGCCTGAACTTGTCTTTGAACCTGCCGTTGGGGGCCTGCGCGTTGGCGCCTAGGGGCGCTGTCCAATAAGGAGAGCGAATATTACTCTGGTTTGAACGCAGGTAAAGGGATATTCTGTGTATATATATAAATAATATACAGAGTATATCAAACAATAAAGGTAGATTCTCAGTTTAATCTGGCCCTTCACAACAAAAGTGTTGAGTGCTACAGTGTAGGTTAGTTTATTAGGATGCATGTGCATGACGGTAAGGTTAGTTAGGGTTAGATATTTATTTTTATTTTTATTTTTTTCAGAGTGAATATGCTAAACTGATATACTGTATGTACAGTATTATTTGATATATAGTGGTACAAGTATGAATACACTATGGCTAACAATCTTGCCAGTGGTATAAATAATATGAGTATATATATATATATATATATATATATATATATATATATATATATATATATATATATATATATATATATATATATATATATATATATATATATTAAGGCCGGGCCGTTACCGGGCTAAGTTAACGGCAGACTCTTATCGCACGATAAAAAAATTACAGCCGTTAATCTATTCTCCAAGTTGGGTCTGGGAGCCAATTACATTAGTGTGATGTATTGTCCTTAAATACTTGCTGTAGTTACCAGCGTGACGTTGTGGTACCCGGAAGTGATTGCACAAGTATGTACCTGAGCTGTAGTCGGAATAATAAAGTGTCAAACTAAAGTAGTGGTCTGGTAATCATTGTTATACAGGTGAGGTTAAGAAGTCCTCAGGATATAACACAATTTGGCGACGAGGACGTCTGAATCTGCGTAATGCAAGAAAGAAGAAGTCCGTTGGGACGTTTGTTTACCTTATTAACGTTAGCTTAGCGAGTTAGCATGTTAGCTCACGATGAACGGTGTACGTTGCCCAGCACTTGGAAACAGCTACAAGAAGAGGAAATCCACTTGACACACTAAAGGAAGGATCGACTGCACTGTCGTGAGTGTTTACAACAAAAATGGCTTGGGTTATTGGAAATATTGGACCGTTTGATGACAATGTGGAGCAATGGAACTGTTACACTGAGCGTTTTGATTACTTCATTATAGCTAATGGAATTGAAGAGGACAAAGTAGTTCCCACATTTGTGACTGTAATAGGGCCCGGGACATTTAATTTGTTGAGAAACCTGCTACAGCCAGCAAAGCCAGGTACAAAAACGTACCAGGAAATAGTGGATATACTGACCCACCATTTTTCACCAAAACCTTTGGTTATTGCAGAGAGGTTTAGGTTCCACAGACGCAGCCAGGAGGAAGGAGAGTCTGTTACAATGTTTGTTGCAGCTTTAAGAAAATGTGCTGAACATTGTGGATTTAGAGATTCACTAAAAGACACATTGAGAGACAGGCTTGTGTGTGGATTAAGAAATGAAGGTGCACAGAAGAAACTACTGACAGAGAGTGATTTGACAAGTTCAAGTTCAAGTTCTTTAATAGTTGTCATACAGAAGTACAGAATACTTTCATACAAAATGCTTCTTACTGTTACGCTCCAGAGACTGTGCTAGACAAGATAGTATCAAATAACATAATAACATAATATAGCATGAATTTAGAAGAAGAAAAATGAGGTCACAGTGTTCGGTATAGACATATGTACAATGTTCTGAGTTACCATATAATATACAATACACAATACTATGCAGTGTACTAATGTACAGTACTATCTAGTGCAAAGCAGAAATGGGATGAGGTACAATTTTAGGTACAATTTACAGTAAGGTGTACGAGTTGTAGTGCAATCCTTCATCCATAAATATAAAGTGTGGGGAGTGGGTGCTACAGTGTGTTTGTTTAAAGTGGGTGTGTGCTATAAAGTGTGTGGAGTGGGTGCTACAGTGTGTTTGTTTAAAGTGAGTGTGTGCGTGTGGATGTGTGTGCTATGTGCGTTTGGTGGTTGTTGTTGTGTAGTGTTCATTCATTGTTCGTTTAGCAGCCTGATGGCCTGGGGATAGAAGCTTCTTCTGAGTCTTTCTGTGCTCGCCTTGAGACTCCGGTATCGCTTGCCTGACCGCAGCAGTTCAAAGAGGCAGTTGTTCGGGTGACTGGAGTCTTTAATGATTCTCTTAGCCTTGCCCTTGCAACGCTTGTAGTAAATGTTCTGGAGGGTGGGGAGCCCCCCTCCAATTGTGCGTTCGGCTGAACGTGTCACTCTTTGTAGTCTGCTTCGGTCTTGTGCAGTGCTATTCCCAAACCAGGAGGTGATGTTGCCGGTCAAGATGCTCTCTATTGTACATGAGTAGAAGTTCTTAAGGATCTTCTGGCTGACTTGGAACTTCCTTAGGCGCCTGAGGAAGTAGAGGCGTTGTCGTGCCTTCTTCACAACACTGTCAATGTGTGTGGTCCATGTCAAGTCCTCGGATATGTAGGCTCCGAGGTACTTAAAGCTGTTGACTCTCTCAACCGGTGCCCCGTCGATGCTGAGGGGGCTGTAGTCCTTGACCCCCGACCTCCTGAAGTCCACAATCATCTCCTTTGTTTTGCTGACATTCAGGGAGAGGCTGTTTTCCTGGCACCATCCCGCCAGGACCTTGACCTCTTCCAGGTAGGCCCTCTCGTCGTTGGCAGAGATCAGGCCCACCACCACTGTGTCGTCAGCAAATTTGATGATTGTATTGCTACTCCGCTGAGCCACACAGTCGTGTGTGTACAGGGAGTAGAGGAGGGGACTCAGAACACAGCCCTGGGGGGCCCCTATGTTGAGGGTGATGGATGAGGAGGTGCAGTTGCCTGCTCTCACCACCTGGGGTCTGCCAGTCAGGAAGTCCAAGACCCACTGGCAGAGGTCATAGCCCAAGCCCAGGTCCCTGAGCTTGGCTATGAGTATGGAGGGGACTATGGTATTGAATGCCGAGCTGTAGTCGATGAATAGCATTCTCACATAGTTCCCCTGCCTCTTGTCCAGGTGTGATGCTGCTGTATGCAGCACATGGGATATGGCGTCCTCCGTGGACCTGTTGGGGCGGTATGCAAATTGCAGGGGGTCCATGTTGATGGGGAGGGAGGAGCAGATGTAGCCCTTTACTAGCTTCTCAAAGCACTTCATGGCTATGGAGGTGAGAGCTACAGGGCGGTAGTCGTTGAGGCAAGCAGGCTTGGATTTTTTGGGTACAGGGATAATAGTGGACTTCTTCAGGCAGGTGGGGATGACAGCCTGTTCTAAGGACAGGTTAAATATGTCAGTGAATACTGGGGCCAGTTGGTCGGCACAGACTTTTAGGACGCGGCCGGGGATGCCGTCCGGACCTGCTGCCTTCCTGATATTCACTTTTTTAAAGGTCCGCCTCACCTCATGCTCTGTTACCCTGAACACTGCGCCTCCATCAGCAGCCGACCCCCCCCCCCCATTGCCGAGGCTTGTGAGCTGGTGTTGTTATTACCAGCATCAAACCTCGCATAGAAGGTATTGAGGTCATTTGCTAAGGAGATGTCACTGTTCAGTTTGAGGGAGGCGCCTTTGTAGTCTGTCATCGTTTTGAGCCCCTGCCACATAGCTCTAGAGTCAGCTTGTTCAAACTGGAGTTCAATTTTATCCCTGTAGCGCCGTTTGGCCTCTGACACTGTCCTCCTTACGTTGTATCGCGCCACCTTGTGGTCATTCATGTTGCCTGCCACTAGGCCGTCGTTGTATGCTTTGGTGCGCTCTCTCAGAGCTTCACGGACGGATTTGTCTACCCAGGGTTTTTGATTTGGGTAAACTTTCATTTTGGTAGTGGGGATTGTTTCTTTCACCCTAGTACAAACATAGTCCAGCACTGTCTCCGTGTAGACATTAATGTTATCTGTGTCGCGGAACACATTCCAGTCTGTGTAGTGAAACACTGACCGGATCGTCTCCTCTGACGTCAAATCCCATTTCTGCACCTCTCGCGAGACTACGGGAGTACTTTTAATTCTCTGTTTGTACTTTGGTGAAAGAAAGATGGACGCGTGATCTGATTTACCAAAGCCACTATCAGACACTGGAGAGAGCTGTCAATATCAGTGTAACAATGGAAATGGCATCAAAGGAAGCCCAGCAGTTACATGCAACGATGAGTAGAGTGCACAAGGTCAGTGACGGGCAAAGGGTCCGTGTTTTCGTTTTGGAAAAACAGGACATCTTGCACCAACATGTTGGTGTAAAGAAATGGATTGTCGTAATTGTGGAAAAAAAGGCCACATAGAGCGTGCATGTAGAAATAAGAAGGGCACAGAAAATTACGATAAGTCTGGTTTTAAAAGAAACACTGGAAATGACAAAAAGAAGAGACATGTTCATGCTGTTGAACAAGGAGATAGAACAGCTAGTGACTCCTCAGATGAAGAGGCGAGGATAAATCTCCTCCTCTGGTCATTATTTGGGTAGAACACACATATTTTGAATGCCTTCGGCAGACTTCAAATGAGCCATTTTAATCTAGATTAATCTAGATTAACTCCAGGATTGCAGATAGATTAATCTAGATTTAAAAAATCTATGTACACAGTGTGTACAGTGTTATCACGTTGTTATCATACAGTGTACTATACTATAGGTTGGACATCAGTAGTATCCTCCTGGGAACCGAGGAAAAGAAGTGTCCTCAAAATTATATTTTTTTGTGATTTCCTACCCATTTAGGGTTAATAACACATCTTACAATTTAGAGTTTAAAATTTTTTTTTGTATTTTTTATTTTACAGCATGTCCCCTGTAGTGGACACCAAGACCATCTTCGTGTAAAAAATAGGACCAAACTTAAAACTTAAAATATGGCTGTAGAATATTAAACCAAGAATACATTCCCCCAAATATGAAGAAATTATATTTTATATATATATATATATATTTTATATATATAAATATATATATATATTCTTATTGTAATTTAGTTATTTGGCAAACATAAACCAATCTTGTGCTTAATTTCTTCCTTTGTATTTTCTATTTTAACAAACAGTGATACTCCTGGACACATTTTCCCTGTTTGGTAATGCATAGAAACCTCTTGCATCTGGTACATCTCATGTATGTCTTGCCTTTGCAGCCCTAATTTTTGCATCTTTCTGCATGCTTGGTATCCACTATCTCTAACAAAGTTGAGTCGTTAACTCATTGACTGCCACTCTGTTTTCCCATCTGTACTCCCTGGCGGCATAATTCTTTTCTACCATTTTCACGATATTTCACGATCTTTGCGGAGCTATTGTATATTCTATTATTATAGCTATGGAGACAATAGTATGGCTCATTTGACAGGCACTATTTATACTCCAACATGTAAAAAATAGTTTTTTTCTACATACCCTCGTTTCTACATACATTGCCCCGTTGTAAAAATAATCCAGGCTGGTTTTCTAGATCGTGAGATAAAGTGTGTTTTGTGCAGCCTATATTACCTATATTATTGCCAGGTCAAAGGTAAACACATGACCTTGTTTCTTCACAAAGCCGGGGGGGGGGGGGGGTCGTTTTCCGATGCTGCGATCATACAAACGCATGTTTTATGATGGAGTTTTGGTAAAGTACACGTAAAATAGATGTTACCTTTGTCAAAAGATACACTACCATATGTGTCTTCACAAAATCATCGGGGGGGGGGGGGGTCGTTTTCCGACGCTGCGATCATACATTGCATGTTTTATGATGGAGTTTCGGTAAAGTAGATGTACAATAGATGTTACCTTTGTTTTAGAGGTACTCCATTTCTCACTTCGAGTCCAAGTGTCTTGAATCAGAACAGGATCAATACATATAGTGTTAGGAAACGCACCTTATCGTCCATAATCATCATCCATATAATCCATTTAGTCTTTTTCATAATATCCAATAGATTGCCATTGACGTCCTGCTCACAGCTGCTCGCAACCTACTAGTAGAATGAGTCCCTAGTTGTTTTGGGGCTGGGGTCACCCCACACTAAGCTGGCCCATATGCATGTTCATAAGGTAGGCGATACTGCCACCTGGCGGGATTCAATCGTCATTGCAATTTCAAGTACTCAGATGAGTCACCAAGGTCCGCGTGACTGTTTTGAATAGGAAAATCGGAAAAAAGAAAAAAGGATCTAAACCCGAGAAATCTCGGGGTTGGCGCTTAACGGTTGGATTTTGAAACCCGAGAAATCTCGGGTATGGCGCAGAAATAGTTAAGTACATAAAGATGGTCTTGGTGTCCATTATGATTGACATTCATAAAATGGCTATTACTAAAAACACAAATAATTTAACTGCTTTCAGAATTAAATATATCATTCCTAACATGTTAATAAACATGAATGTATATGATTTTCATAGTAAAAAAGCAACAAAAATAAAACTACCTCATCTCTTCCTATAAAATGTGCTGGTTCCTATTCCTGCCATTTTGGATGAAAAAAAAGAAGAACTTCCCAGCATGCCACCCTATCATGCAATATACCAATGGAAAGCCCTGGATGTCCCCTGTACAGTCCAGCAGGACTTGGTAGTAGATCAAAAGACTAAATGGAGATCCATGTGAACAAAATGTCAACTATAGAGGACACAAAAAATACTTCGAAATACTTCCTAAAGGTCAGTGAAGTCCACAACCACAACACCAGAGGGAGTTCCACAAATCACCTTCAACCCAGATTCGGCACAAACAAGGGATTAAACACGTTTCGCAATTATGCCACAATAATGTGGAACGTCCTACCCACAGGCGTAAAGGAATGTGAATCCCTACCCTCCTTAAAAAACGCTCTCAAAGAGCACCTACGGGTGGCTGCAATTAAAAAATGGCGCAGGTAAATGTCAAAATACCCCCCACCTAACCCCAGCCAATGTAGTTTGTTTTTTTATGATCTCTTTTTCTTACACAGTGCCGTATATTTGTATGTCTTGTATGTCATAAATGTCTTGATGAATTTAAAATGGAGGACCCTTATGTAAACAAGATGAAAGTATTTTTCTGGTCTGCATCCTCTTAGCAGTTGTTAGTATTGAGCTGTACTGTATTGTACCTGTTGTGAAGGGCCAGATTAAACCGAATATATATATTTATTTATATATATATATTTAATTGTATTTGTATATTCTCTAATATTCCCTGATATCCCTTGTATATTCCTTGTACAATATGCATTGAATATCCATTCTAGCCTACTGAACATCCCATAATAGTCTCCATTCTACTATTGGTCGAGACCTTGGTGCCAGGCTGCCATACCCCTCAGACCCAGTTCAAACGTACCGCTCCACATGTACGAACAAGTCCTAGTTCCGCGTAGGAATCTGGCTACCGCACCACTAATGGGACTATTTGTTCATAGTGCGTATATATACTGCGCTACTAAAGTAGGACTTTCTTTTCAGTCCAGTTTCTTACCCTCCAATAGAGTCACAGACGTAAAGCCTCCCCGCGACGCCACGTGTGGGAGTAAGGCCAAGTTCGCCTACCATCGGTATTGAGACATCGTGTATATTAATATTTGAATAGTCATATTTGGCACTATATCGTCGAGTTGGACGTAGTCTATTAAGCTAATAATAGTCTGTTAATATATAGTGCTTTGTGCGGTGAGAATACTACCGTAGTCAGTACCCCATCGTTTCGGGCAGAGAACTGGCTGCTTACCCAGGGTGGTTGACCCTATGTGAAGCTGCACCCGAGGAGCCCCAGAGCCGACGAGCGAGTGGACCTGTATACCGGATTATTCTACCGACGACAGCCCGCCTTCCCAGGCACGGATTATGCTTTGTATACTTTGATTATTCCATGGATAAAGACCCCCGACACTGCCGTGTGTTGGAACCCCCCCCCCTGGAGAGGACGCAAGGTGAGGAGACGCTCTGCAAGACGAGGTCGCTTCACGTCTCTCCCCCGTGGACCGGAGAGAGCCGGCCCACAAAGAGTCCACCTGCTTTCATCTGTGGTCCAAGGATCGCCGGCGCATTGAACGGCACTACAGTGGGTTCACCTGGGATACCCTTGGCCGGACGAGGCAGCCGGATTCTACCCCCCCCCCCTCCTACTCCTGTCGGCTTACAAGCGACCGGATTAACCCCCTCTAGTGTATCTAGTATATAATCATTAAAGTATCATTGCTGTTATTCCTTAACTATTCCAGGTCGTATATTTACCACCTGCGCCTTCAGAGATTGGACATTCTCTGTTGATATACCGACGAATACTCTTTGCCATAAAAGTGCATACTATTTCAATTCATAAATGTAATTAAGTGATTAAGTGCTTGTTCTACACACCATCGCTGTGTAGAAATAAAGACCTGTTTCGACTTCGTACATTTGTGTTGGATCCGTTTCATCTACGTGAGAGTGTTTATGATAATATATTTATGCCGTGTACTGGGTGGCCGAATATTAAGTACAAAGGTAGTGGTAGTAAGTATCATATCTAGTAATACAGTCAGGGAATTGTACCCCTCAGTTACAATTGGTCCTTCGAGCCGGATGGTAATTAGTGTAATATTAATATAGTGTTATTAATATTGAAATGGCCTATGATGAACACTCCACGAAACGATCCTCCTAACCAACGCCCGCAGCGCGAACGACGGCTCCCTCAGTACTTAGAGGCTTACGCTGTCAGTCAACAACCTAGTCTTCTACTAACAGTAAACGCGGTAAAACTAGAAAGTAAAAGTATGTCTAACCCCAACGCCCAGACTACCCCGACCATAGAGGCCCCTACGGGCTCTAATGTAACTGACCAAGTTCACGGTGGGGACCAGTGGGAACCAGACATGACTTCACACCCCGCCAGTACTGAAGAAGTAGTCCCCGATGAGTCCCGGGAGGAATACAACGCTACCGAGAGAGAACTCGGCACGGAAGAAGACGGGGAGAGCACCGTGGAGATAGAACTCCAAGGCTCCGCAAGGAGTACCCCGAGGGAAGGCTCCCCTATACAACCGCCTTCTCCCAGCGAGGCAGAGAGGACCCTACAGCAGGCCTTCCTCATCAGCCTGAACGCCGCTGCTGAACGCGACCGACTGCAGATCCAGCAGCGAAGCGAACACGAGCAGATACGTCTAGAAATAAGACGCATTCAGATGGAAGAGAATGTGGCCCGAGAACGAGCCGTTGCTCAACGGGACGCAGCGCGCGACAGACAGCAGTCGCAACTAATAGAACAGCTGATCAGACGGACAACACCCTCTCCCTCCGCTAGAGGCTCCAGGAACTCGTCTAGACACACCTCCAGGGCGGCATCCCCTAGCCGAGTAAACAACCCTGAACTTGACCAACAGACGAGGTCTATACCCCCCACAGACCACCTCCCCCCACCGGTCCAAGCGAGACCTAGCAACCGGGAAGGAGCAGCATATCCTGTGGAGAGGCTAAACCAGAGACTACAAGCACTGGATGACCTAACTGAAGACGAAGAGGAAGAAGAGGAGAACCACGCCCGAAGACAGCACAGTACTCTACCGGACCAGGAGGCCCGGTACAGCCCAGGCTATACTCCCGCGGAGCTGCGCTACAGACCCCCGACTCTATACCCGGGTGAGCACGACGCACGACCCGCACCGAGGAACAGCACCTGGACAAGCGGGCCATGGTACACTGCCGGTACCAGCCCATACCAAGGAGCGGGAGGAGACTCGCCTAGGAGGCCTCTCCCCCAACGCTCGCCGATGTATCCACAGTCAGCGTCATACATTGGCACGCCTATGGTACCCGACTTCACCCAAGAGAACCGGGCCCAGTATACAGAACTCTGCATGTGTCTGGAGACCATGTTGGTGGATGTATTGGATGAACGCCACAAATACGCCATCCTACTGAAGCACTTAAAGGTACCCCGCGCACATAATATAGCGCTCGCCTACGCGACTTCCACCACCCCATACACAGCAGCGCTGGTAGCATTGGACCAGAGGTATGGGCGCATATGGGATTACGTGATCCAGGAGATCCGACACATCGACCGCTTACCCCCAGCAATAGACAATCGAGCACTGGACGACCTGTCCATCAGAGTGCAGTCCCTGGTAGGGATGTTGGGAGCGCAAAGAGAGAAGGGGAGGCATGAACTTTACGCCAACTCAAATGTGGAAAGGATCCTGGAGAAGCTGCCGCCCGCTCGTCAGGATCGCTTTAGGCGGCAGAGGGACCACAGAGACCCGAATGGCCCCGAACCGAACCTCCTCGATCTAGCAGACTTCCTGGCGAGAGAAGTCAGCAGCCTACGGCTAGATACATTCGGACGGAGCACCCCTGGCTCCAGAGAAGGAACCAGACGACTAAATGATGGAAGAAGATCGGTGACTGTGATGCACCAATCGGAGTCAGTACCGAGCAGCAGGAGCCACAGTACCCCCTCCAGAACGGAGAAGTGGAAGATAGTGTGCCCCTACTGTGAGAAAGAACACTGGCTAGCGCAATGTGACTCCTTCCCCAAGCTGAACGCGGAGGAAGCAGGTCAATGGATAAAGTCCAACAAGCGCTGTTTTCGCTGTGCGCGCTCACACATGGCAGCCGAATGCCGCTTAAAGAAAAGGTGCACCAAGTGCGATGGAGCCCATCTGGACATACTTCACGACAGTAACAGACGGCGCCCTTCACCTGCACCATCCAGCCGCAAAGCGAGTGTCATGTACATCGATCCCGCCAGCAGCAGTGGAGCCCGAGTACTCCTAAAAGTAGTGCGTGTGACACTAAGCTACCAGAATAAAGTCCTGGACACTTACGCCGTCCTCGATGACGGGTCAGAGTAGACCCTGCTGCTCGCCTCCGCTGCGGCCCAGCTAGGGCTGCGGGGAAGCGAAACCCAAATGACAATTCGGACAATAAGACGAGATTTGAAGACGATAAAGGGCGAGAATGTCTCATTCTCTATCGCAGCAAGCGGCCAGCCTGAGCGACGGTACCAGATTGCAGACGCTTTCACCAGCCAAGAAATAGGACTGTTGCGGTACACATACCCCGTCGCCAAGCTGATGGAGAAATATGCACATCTGCGCAAGTTACCGATCCCGCTCATAGACAATGCTATGCCGACCCTGTTGATAGGCTCCGACCATGCAGACCTCATTGTCCCGATAGACCGGGTTCATACCGGACCCCGAGGCTGTCCTGCAGCAGTCGAGACCCGTTTGGGATGGACTCTCCAAGGCCCGCTCGCCAAATCTCTCAACCGAAGTACAGCCACTAGATGTCTCCACTCCCGAGTCACAGAGGGAGAAACCGCACTCCTGCAACACGTAGAGCGGCTATGGACCTTGGAACAAATGCCCTTTAAGAACGGAAAGAAAGACATTCGCTCTAAAGATGACATTTACGCAATTCACCTCCTCGAGACAGGGACCAAGAGAGTCCCGGTCAACGGCGTGTTGAGATACGCCACGCCACTCCTGCGGCGAGAAGGAATGCCTACTTTCCACGGCAAGACAGACGCCACAGAACGGTACCTGCTGAACACGGAGCGGCGCTTAGCCAAGAACCCCGCCCAAGAGAGTGTATACCGCGCTGAGATTGAGAAGCTCATCACAGCGGGACACGTCACAAAGATGGACATTAAAGAGGCTGACCAGACCACTGAATCGTGGTACGTGCCCCACCACAAGGTCCATCACAACGGTAAAGACCGCATAGTATTTAACTGCAGCTACCAGATCGGATCCCAAAATCTGAATAAAGAGTTACTGCCCGGTCCCACACTCGGCCCCTCCCTACTCGGCGTTCTACTCCGCTTCCGCCAGGAAAAGGTGGCCATCAGCGGGGACATTAAAGGAATGTTCCTGCAGGTGAGATTAGTAGAGGCGGACAAGCCCCTGTTACGGTTCCTATGGAGAGAGAAGCCAGGAGATGAGCACCCAGCCATCTACCAATGGGAAGTCCTCCCCTTCGGAACGACGTGCAGCCCCTGCTGTGCGACATTTGCACTACAGAAACATGTAGCAGAGGACCCAGCAGCGGACGAAGAGGTCCGACACAGCGTAAAGAACAGCTTCTACGTAGACAACTGTCTACAAAGCCTTTCAACCCAGGAAGAAGCCGAGGCTCTCCTGATTAAACTCCGCGCCTCATTGATCAAAGGCGGCTTTGATCTCAGGCAGTGGGCCAGCAGCGATCCGCAAGTACTGCGCAGCCTCTCCTCCGAGGACAAGGCAGCCAGCAGCGAGACCTGGATGGCTACAATCCCGGGAGAAGCCCAGGAGATGACCCTGGGATTGGTGTGGCGATTCAAAACAGATTTGCTTCACTACAGACACAAGCCCCTGACTACGGAGCAGGGAAGGCCGGCGGCGGCGCCGACCACCAGACGGAGTGTGTACACAACACTCGCCCGACAATATGACCCGCTAGGATGTATTCTACCGTACACCACCAGGGCAAAAATGATTGTACGAGCATTGTGGGACAAGGACCAGGGCTGGGACGACCCCATTCCCGCACACCTTGCATCCACCTGGAGAGAGTGGGAGATGGAGCTCCACTCACTCCCAGGCGTTAATATGCGCCGAAGCTACTTCCCACCCACGGTGAGGCCAGAGACATGTAAAATGGACTTACACGTCTTCAGTGACGCCTCAGAGGTCGCATACGGATCAGTAGCCTACTTGCGGGCCCAAGACCAGGGGGGAGAGATCTACACAGCATTTGTCCTCGCCCGCTCGAGAATAGCCCCACGCAAGCAACAACCTATCCCACGTCTAGAGCTCTGCGCAGCCCTAGCCGGAGCGCACCTAGCCACGCTCATCCAACGTGAGCTCACCATACCGGTGTCTAGAACAATCCTGTGGTCAGATTCCACGACGGTACTCGCCTGGATCAAATCGGACTCATGCAAGTACAAAGTCCTCGTGGGAGTCAGAGTCACCGAGATTCAAGACTTAACCGAAGAGTTAACCGGAGAGACAGAGTGGCGCTACGTTGATACAAAACAGAACCCAGCTGACGTCATCACCCGGGGGATGCCCCTGGATGACCTCACCCGTCGCAATGTCTACAGTGACGGCCCCGCATTCCTAAGACTCCCGGAAGGACAGTGGCCCATGCCTATCCCGAGGGAAGCAAGTCCAGAGGAGGTGGAAAATAAGAAGTCTGTGTTCTGTGGATTGAGCACCGTAGCCTCCACCGACCCTAACATAGACGATTGCACGTCCATAGAGAATGCACAACAAAGAACATTCCTGCGGTACCACCCGGAGTGCAAGTCCCCCGCTGATATGTCAGCAGCTAACTACGAGGAAGCAGAATTGCTTCTACTGCAGCGAGCCCAGAGAGACTCGTTCCCCGATGAATTGGCCTGTCTACAGGGAGGAAAGCCCGTCCCATCCGACAGCAGATTAATTCACCTGGCCCCCGAGAGCGACGCTCATACCCTCATCAGAGTGGGTGGTCGCCTACGCAGAGCCCCCAATCTACCGGATGACATTAAATACCCGATCGTATTGAACAGCCGACACAAGGTCACAGAGCTGATTATAAAGAAATACGATGAGGATGTACATCACGCAGGAGCAGAAAGAGTCTTCGCGGAAATCAGACGTCGTTACTGGATCCTACAAGGAAGAGAGGCGGTACGACGCTTCCAGCGAACATGTCTAGACTGCCGCAAGTGGCGCGCGCAGCCCAGCATACCAAGGATGGCTGACCTTCCTCCATGTCGCCTCCGAATCGGTGACAAGCCATTCCACTCAACGGGTATGGACTGCTTTGGCCCGCTGCACATAAAGAAAGGAAGAGGAACCGAGAAGCGGTGGGGTATTGTATTCAAATGCATGACCACCAGAGCGATACACATCGAGCTTCTCCCGACCATGAGCACAGACTCATTCCTTATGGCCTTCCGAAGATTCACATCACGGAAAGGAAGACCGTCTACCCTATTGTCCGATCATGGGACAAACTTCAAAGGCGGCGAAAGAGAGCTGAGAGAGAGCTTCCAAGCTATGGGCCCAGAACTTAAGACCCACCTCGCTCCAGCACAGGTTGATTTCCAATTCAACCCCCCAAACGCACCCCACTTCGGTGGCACTTGGGAACGAGAAGTGCGCTCCATAAAGACAGCCCTGTACGCAGTACTTGGGGCCCAGACTGTGGCGGAAGAAGTCCTAATGACAGTCCTCACGGAGATTGAGGGAGTACTTAACTCGAAGCCCCTCGGATATGTCTCCAGTGATGTGGCGGATATCGACCCAGTTACCCCCAACACACTCCTGATGGGGCGGCTAGATCCTGCATTACCCCAGACAATGTACCGGCCTGAAGAAGCGAACGGCCAACGAATGTGGAAGTACAGCCAAGTATTAGCCGACCAGTTTTGGAGCAGTTTCCTACTGCACTACCTACCGTCTCTACAGACCCGCCAGAAGTGGGTAAAGGAGAGAGACAATTTGACAGAAGGAACAGTCGTCATGATTATTGATCAATCACTGCCCAGAGCTATGTGGCCGGCCGGCCGCGTAAGCAAAGTGATCACCGGTGCCGACGGCAAGGTCCGAGCAGCTGAAGTGCTCGTCCAGGGTCGCACTTACACCCGTCCCGTGGCAAGGCTCATAGAACTGCCTCGACTCCCAGACACAATCGATGATGACCATGACCCTACAACCCTATGACTTTGTGAAGTTGACTGACCCCTACAGCAAACCCTTATGTGTAAATAGACAACGCGATTAATCTGTCTCTGTTTAACTGATTAGGTCAGGGACCTATTCAGGGGGTGGCTGTTGTGAAGGGCCAGATTAAACCGAATATATATATTTATTTATATATATATATTTAATTGTATTTGTATATTCTCTAATATTCCCTGATATCCCTTGTATATTCCTTGTACAATATGCATTGAATATCCATTCTAGCCTACTGAACATCCCATAATAGTCTCCATTCTACTATTGGTCGAGACCTTGGTGCCAGGCTGCCATACCCCTCAGACCCAGTTCAAACGTACCGCTCGACATGTACGAACAAGTCCTAGTTCCGCGTAGGAATTTGGCTACCGCACCACTAATGGGACTATTTGTTCATAGTGCGTATATATACTGCGCTACTAAAGTAGGACTTTCTTTTTCAGTCCAGTTTCTTACCCTCCAATAGAGTCACAGACGTAAAGCCTCCCCGCGACGCCACGTGTGGGAGTAAGGCCAAGTTCGCCTACCATCGGTATTGAGACATCGTGTATATTAATATTTGAATAGTCATATTTGGCACTATATCGTCGAGTTGGACGTAGTCTATTAAGCTAATAATAGTCTGTTAATATATAGTGCTTCGTGCGGTGAGAATACTACCGTAGTCAGTACCCCATCGTTTCGGGCAGAGAACTGGCTGCTTACCCAGGGTGGTTGACCCTATGTGAAGCTGCACCCGAGGAGCCCCAGAGCCGACGAGCGAGTGGACCTGTATACCGGATTATTCTACCGACGACAGCCCGCCTTCCCAGGCACGGATTATGCTTTGGATACTTTGATTATTCCATGGATAAAGACCCCCGACACTGCCGTGTGTTGGAACCCCCCCCCCTGGAGAGGACGCAAGGTGAGGAGACGCTCTGCAAGACGAGGTCGCTTCACGTCTCTCCCCCGTGGACCGGAGAGAGCCGGCCCACAAAGAGTCCACCTGCTTTCATCTGTGGTCCAAGGATCGCCGGCGCATTGAACGGCACTACAGTGGGTTCACCTGGGATACCCTTGGCCGGACGAGGCAGCCGGATTCTACCCCCCCCCCCCTCCTACTCCTGTCGGCTTACAAGCGACCGGATTAACCCCCCTCTAGTGTATCTAGTATAATCATTAAAGTATCATTGCTGTTATTCCTTAACTATTCCAGGTCGTATATTTACCACCTGCGCCTTCAGAGATTGGACATTCTCTATTGATATACCGACGAATACTCCTTGCCATAAAAGTGCATACTATTTCAATTCATAAATGTAATTAAGTGATTAAGTGCTCATTCTACACACCATCGCTGTGTAGAAATAAAGACCTGTTTCTAATTCGTACATTTGTGTTGGATCCGTTTCATCTACGTGAGAGTGTTCATGATAATATATTTATGCCGTGTACTGGGTGGCCGAATATTAAGTACAAAGGTAGTGGTAGTAAGTATCATATCTAGTAATACAGTCAGGGAATTGTACCCCTCAGTTACAACCCCCGATGTTGTTATTGTTAATGAGAATAACAGAGAGGTTCTCATCCTGGAAGTTGGTTGCACGTTTGACTACAGTCTAGAGGAAGCATTTACAACCAAAATGTTAAAATATCAACTGTTAGACCATACCATTTCACAACTCGGCTACAACTGTAAACTTTTAGTCTTCATATTTGGAAGCCTGGGTCATGTCCATAAGTTGGGTGTTAGAGGCCTTCAGTTGGCCGGTCTTCCGAAGAGAAGAGCCAAACAATTAGCTAAATATTGCTCAGTGTCAGCAATTATTGGCAGCCGGGCAATTTGGAGAAGACGCTGCTATCTGTACCCATGAGCTGTGTGTTGATTGTCAGGTTCATCATCCGTGTGAGTCTGTAACTTTGATTGCCACTGTGGCACGATTGTATCCGAATAATCCCACAATGTACAAGTGCACTGTTAATATTTGTGTCCTTTA
>NC_140175.1:32593586-32599021 GCF_963971535.1 Notolepis coatsorum | reverse complement strand
TGTATTGTACCCATTCTGCAATCTGTTAATAAAGTTTTCAATCAATCAATCAAACAATTCAATGGGCTGGGTCTCAGGAGGGTATAATGAAAGTATGCATTGTGGTGGTAATCCCAAGCCACCACTGGGCTTGGTGATTGAAGGGCGCTACGTAACGGCCCAATGGCTAGGCGCTGCCCATATTTGGGCATCCGCTTCCCAGCGCACCTGCCGCTAGAAGGCCATCAAGACCAGCTAGCGAATCACGACGCGATGCGCGTGTTGAGGAGAGTGAGCAAATAGGGCCCAAGGACACACGCTCACTCTCTCATATCAGGGGCGAGGAGACAGACCAGTAAGCGGAAAAGCTGCGTGGCAGACAGTCTAAGTTGAAGTCAGAGAGAGTGAGGAGAACCGTGAAATGTTTTGTTTGATTAGAAAATAAAGAGAAAGTATAATTTTGGGAAACGCAACTCGTCTGTCTGTTGTTTTATTCTGCCACCCCTATATCTGGAATTGCCACAGCATACAGTGTAAGACAGATGTAGGCAGTATATGCAGTAGATAAGGGGGGGGGGGTCCAGGGGGTGGTCGCCGGGGGCTGTCTATGCCTTCTACAACGCCGTTCGGTTTCCGGGTTCCTCTGATTGGCCACTAAGCCCACGTGACCGTGCGCTAGCACGCCCCCCTTATCGCCCACTCTCGCGCTGTGAAGCGGAAGAGCCAGCGGGGCGAGGCAGTGGTTTCTCCCCGGCTCCGTGCGCCGCTGACTCGGTCCAGCTCCAGCAGCAGCGGCCATCTTCTCTCCGAGGCGGCTCGTTCTTATTAATCCCCCATTGTTCAGGTCGACATGGTCGCACAAACACCCGTTGGAGGAGTAGTGGGGGAGAAATGAATGAATGAATGAATGAATGACTGAATGAATGAATGAATGAATGAATGAATGAATGAATGAATGAATGAATGAATGAATGAATGAATGAATGAATGAATGAATGAATGAAAACTTTATTTAACAGATTGCAGAATTGGTACAATACAGTACGGCGCAATACACATATTGTTAAGGGGATGCAGACCAGAGAAAGACGTTTGTCTTGTTTACATCAGGGTCCCCCATTTTCAATTCATATCGACATTTATGACATACACAACATACATGACATTAACATGTCTGACGAGCACAGAGTTGCCAGTCGATAATTCTTGCTATTTAAAAATATTCCTCTTCTTCTCCCCCACTACTCCTCCAACGGGTGTTTGTGCGACCATGTCGACCTGAAC
Organism: Notolepis coatsorum; assembly: GCF_963971535.1. Taxonomy (NCBI): domain Eukaryota; kingdom Metazoa; phylum Chordata; class Actinopteri; order Aulopiformes; family Paralepididae; genus Notolepis; species Notolepis coatsorum. The sequence goes on along the minus strand of NC_140175.1, from coordinate 32,597,758 downwards.
AATGGGGGATTAATAAGAACGAGCCGCCTCGGAGAGAAGACGGCCGCTGCTGCTGGAGCTGGACCGAGTCAGCGGCGCACGGAGCCGGGGAGAAACCACCGCCTCGCCCCCGCTGGCGCTTCCGCTTCACAGCGCGAGAGTGGGCGATAAGGGGGGCGTGCTAGCGCGCGGTCACGTGGGCTTAGTGGCCAATCAGAGGAACCTGGAAACCGAACGGCGTTGTAGAAGGCATAGACGCCGCCGGGGGGTGGGGGTTGTTCAGCAAGGTGACATCTGAGGGGAAAAAGCTGTTCCTGAGCCTGCTGGTCTTGGAACTGAAATTCCTGTAGCGCCTCCCAGTGGGAAGGAGGGCAAACAGTCTGCTGGACAGCCTCAATTGTGGAGAGTGGTGTGCCAGTGATGGGGGAGCATGCAGGAGAGTTAGTTACAAGCAGGGATGTGTAGTGGAGGTTAAGCCCACACAAATTCACTCTTTTGGTCTGTGAAATAGAGATTATCCAGCAATAGTTGATGATTAGAGAAGCCTTTGGCCTGGAGGAAACGGGACATGTGTCGTTCTTCCATCCTCCGACAACTACTGCCGAGGTGCCCTTGAGCAAGGCACTGAACCTCCAACTTACCTCAACTGCTCCAGCTCCAACGGTGGAAGACTGTGGTGGCACCAGGTAGCTCCCACGTGAGGGTGCTGCTGAAAAAGATCATACATGCTCAGCAAATCTTCCCTGCATAAATAAAAATACCACACCAAGAACTGCAAAGTTAAAGTTAACTCCACCTGAAATAACCACATAATCCCGTCTACAAACATGTGTTCTGGGGAATCTTGTCATCTCCATGAGTTCTGGATACTCCATGGAAATACATTTACATTTACATCTAGTCATTTGGCTGACACTTTTATCCAAAGCGACTTACAAATCATGTACAACAAGTCAGCAGGAAGGCTGCACCTCTGGCATCCCTCCTGCTAAGGGTAAGTGGTGTTGTTCATCTAGCTGTGCCAAACTTGAGTGCTTCACTCTGAGTGCACAGTAGTATAGACATATTATCATTGTCGGTAGTAGTATGGGTATAGTCGCATAGTACAGTAGTCGAGACATAGTAGCATAGTCCATTTAATTTTGAAATTCAGATATTGATTGTTGTGAGGATAGAGAATAGTCTGCTTCGCTTTGGGGGGGGGGGGGGTACACAGGTAGTGAAAACAACACAAGCAGTGTAAACAAATAAGTCAATAGAATTGACTACAGATACAGCGCTCAAAACTCAAACCTCTACTGCTCCTCTACCACTCCTCCACCACTGCACTCCAAACTGATTGTGTGACTCCTATTGTTCTTGACGGGCCAGATTTCACACCTCCACTTCAGTGGCGGCCGCTGGCGCTGGTGCCTTGTGGGTCGCAGTTCACGTTAATAGGTCGAGTTGAAAATGTAATGCTCTGAGATGCTCTGGAGCAATCTCTCTCTGTCTCTCGGATCAATCAAATCAAATAATTAACACATGTATGTTGTCATTTTAAACAACTCACCATTCATTCATTATGCATCAGCAGCAGCTAAATTAATGTTATAGTTCACAACACAGCAGCGCGTTTTGAATCGCTAGCCTATTAATTATCGTCTCAGCAAGCACAGTCAATACTTTTTTCCGTAGCCGCATTTCGCGGAGACAGCTGTGTATAGCGAGAGAGAGAGAGCGAGAGAGAGAGAGAGAGAGAGAGAGACTCACTGTTTAGTTGAAACGTCCAGGGCAGGAGAGCTTGATAAACGTGTATAATCCACTGTTGATGTATTCCAGACCACTGTCCACTGTCTCCAGACTGCATCCGCCATATAGCTTGTTAGCCAAGTGTTAGCTTGTTAGCACAACACAAGTACATTTCTTTGTCCATTTTTCCGCGTCGAACAGACTGCAAACTACCTGGCGTTCTATCGCCATGCTCTAAGACAAACTCTAACCTTAACCAACTTTGAAAGAGTGCCTAAGCTTAACCGTCTAAAGAACTTGCAGTCACGGCACGCTCTGCTGCCTGCATCTCACAACAACACAACAACACAACTATCTCTCACCAACGGACCAACCTAGGAAGCTAGAATTGGAACATTAGAAATTGGATTCGGCCAATCAGAGATCGTCTCTGTGAAATTCTGCTACGGAAAAAAATACTGGCGTCGGCCAATCAGAGAGCGTCTCCGCGAAATGCGGCTACAGAAATTCTTGACGCTACTGGCTAGACCGCTTCAAATCGCGCCCGGATTCCAACATAATAGTCATATTTCAACGCACAATGCGTTATGCACTGATTGGCTGTGACGGATACAGCGATCAAACTGTGACGCGCACTCAGAGCGCTATCGCGTCTAGCCCGGGCCGAGAAATAAAAAAAAATAAAAAAAATAAAAAAAACGTCACTTCCTGCTCAGGAAAACGAGTGTTTTTTTATTTTAGATAATAACGTTATATTGTGCATTGGAAATACAAACATACTTAAAATGAGTAAATATTATTCATTTTAAACATGTTTATATTATTTATAGGGCTATAACATAAAACTAAAAAGTTTTATTTTCTTCTTCTCTGATTAAACAGCAGGTGGGTCGGCGCCCTTGCACCCCTAGTGGCAGAGCCGCCACTGCTCCACTTCCACCCACAGGCTGGGCAGATTTTCATCTTAAATTTGTATTCGTCCCAAATGTCCCAGCCCCATCGGATTTCTTAGCTTTTTTCACTGTTTACTTATCATGAATTGCAACACTAATATATAGTCAGTACCACAAGTCAGACTGCCCATATACAAATTATTTTGGGGGTCTGAGGGCAGTAGCCCCCGACCCCCTCCCTGGGGAAGCACTTAAGTTAAGTGCTCCCTTTGTTCACCCAGCCACCAGCCCCGGAAAATTAACACCTGAGTACTAGACTTAAGTGGCACACAAGCAGCAACAAGCAGTAGACAAGCAGCAGAATTGGTTTGATTTTTGAGCGCTGCGTCTGTATCTAACCAACTGAAATATACAGTATACACAGTATCACAGTATTCACATAAGGTGCAGTATGCATAAGGTGGTGTTATTGTCCTTTTTGGGACACCAGAGTGGATAGATTATTTAACGTTACGGGGGAAAAAAAGACAGCAAGAGATTCAAACCGGGGACCATATGGTGGACAGGCAGGGCACTAACCAGTTGAGCTATACAAGCTGTCATGAATTGTTACTGACTAATCCATCATTTACACTTTTCAAGTGCCAATTGCAGTCGTCATCCATTATTTGGCATTAATAAATCAGATATCATGCGTGTGTGCTTTTGTGTGTGCGCTCTCGCGCTGACTCGTTAAGCCTTTCCCTACACATATTCATTTCTGGAGCATTTCTTTATCCACTCTGGCGTGATGGTGCGATCCACGGGGGGAGCTGGGTCCGCTATAGCTCCCCTGAATACATGATTTGTGATTTTTTGGGGGGTCTCTAAATTACTGAAAATAAATGCTACTTTTGCCATGCATTTCAAATTTTTCTGTAATTTTCTGTATCATCATCGTGTATAATAATAAACGTATGCTATTTTGGATGTATGATTAATGATTTGCGCACTAATTCACACGTAATATGGCAACATGCATGCTATTCTTGCAATTACCATTCGGAGCGCGGCGGCGCTGCAGCCTGCACGCACGCACGGCACAAATCAAACTTGACCCACTTTGTAACCTGTGGCTGTGACTTGTTGACACAGTGATCGTTTTGACAGCCAGTAAATAAGGTCAGTCAGGAATGCATAATGTCTAAACGAAAACAAGTAAGCCTAACCAATTTTGGTTTCACGAAGACAGTGAAGCTGACAGAGCAGCAGGAGGCGGGCCGCGGGATCATCTACAGGCGACGCCCAGGGGCGGAGCTAGGGGGTGGCTACCTGGGCTCAAGCCCCGGATGTATTCTGAAAAGCCCCGAATCTATTTAAAAAAAATTAAAAAAAAATAAAAATTAATTTTTTTTTTTTTTTTTTTTTTTTTTAACAATTCATCATTGTTACATGAAAATATGTTTGCACCAGATTTAGCAGAAGCTAATTTCCATCTGTGGTCTATCCAGCTGCTAACTGTATTTGAGTGAGTTAAGTCTTGGTGTTATGGTAGACTCAGACCTAAGCTTTAAATCACAATCAACAAGT
>NC_140175.1:32566086-32588586 GCF_963971535.1 Notolepis coatsorum | reverse complement strand
TATATATACTACAGAAGAGGGCTGTAAGAATCACACATAAAGTGAGTTATCGAGAACACACAAATACATTATTTATTAAATCTAGAATAATTAAACTTGAAGACATGGTTAAGTTTCAAACAATGTTAATTATGTTTAGGGCAAGAAATAATACACTGCCAGAAAAACTACAAAATCTTTTTCATTTAGAAAGTGAGTTTAGTAGGAGAAAATACAATTTTAAACATCAGTTTGCACGTACCACACTTAAACAGATGTGTCCTTTAGTTATTGGTGTAAAGTTGTGGAATTCTCTCCATAGCGAGCTTAAGGGATGTAATAGTGTTTATCAATTCAAAAAAAATATCCTTTTGTCCATGGAATGATATTTATGATTGTGTAATGAAGAAACTCTGATTGTATGATTCCATGTGGCAAATAAAAACTCTGAACTGAACTGAACTAAAAAAAAAAACTCTTGTGTGTCATCTTGACCCAATGGGCACTCTCTCTCTCTCTCTCTCTCTCTCTCTCTCTGAGCCCTGGGAGCTTAGCAAGCATCCAGCAGCATCTGCCTGGAGCCCAGAGAAAGGCAGAGGCCCAGATGTCAGAGAGATTGGTCTTATGCGAGGAGGCTCCTTGGCCCCTTCACTGGGCAACCCAGTTAGTGAGCTGGGATTAGAGTTACAACACATCCTTGGACCGAATATAACCGGATTCTAATCTCCAAGAGTGTAAATGGCTGCATTTTTATATAGCGCTTTTATCCAAAGCGCTTTACAATTTGTTCCTCACATTTTACCCATTCACTCACACACCGACGGCAGAGGCAACCATGCAAGGTGCAAACCTGCTCATCGGGAGCAATTAGGGGTTAAGTGTCTTGCTCAAGGACACATCGACACGTTGACCGGGAGGAGCGGGAATCGAACCGGGAATCTTCAGATCGCCAGACGACTGCTCTACCTCCCGAGCCACTGTCGCCCCTAGTGTGTATGTATGTGTATGTGTATGTGTATGTGTATGTGTATGTGTATGTGTATGTGTATGTGTATGTGTATATGTGTATGTGTATGTGTACAGTATGTGTATGTGTATGTGTATGTGTACAGTATGTGTATGTGTATGTGTATGTGTATGTACTGTACATGTACATGTCCATGTGGGGCTGGGGGAGTTGGCACACCTACTGTACTTTTGTGACTTTCATTATGGACTTTGGTAAATTATGACAATCTCATCATAACATGATTTGGTCAATTGTAAGTTTATAATGCAGACCTCATTTGATTGGGTGATTCGCTTCAATTCAAATGCTGAATTTAGTTAGTTTAAGTATGTCATATGTATCAGTGGTTATGGAAAACATATATGTTAAATACTGCACAACATCTATGGAAAAGTGGCCATATGCATTGTAACGGATCCCCGTATATTGAGTGGCTTATAAACGTACTGATGGTATAATCACTGTTTTATTTATCATTTTACATCGTATTACATTTCCTTTTAAAACAATAACATTCCCACCGTAAGAGATATGGCCTCATACGGGTCCATTAAAACTTGTTGCGTATTCCTTCTCTCGCAATGCACTGTAAAACTGTCAACAAAAGCCTGTGACAGCGACCGGAAAACACTGCCTCGCGACATGGATTTACATAAATTAAAGTCACACACACACAGGCTTCTATCAATTCTAATAACAAAAAGGTCCTGGATATTCATATTATATATAAATGTAAATATTCCTAAACACAAATATTACACAGGTAATTACTCAAAAAATAATAAACCATTCTTGGGGTTATTTACACTCCCACCAAATTATAATGTTTTTCTTTTTCTTTTTACTAAAAGTAAACCTTCAAAACATATAATTCAATTCAAAACAATATCACATGTTATCAATGCATAGTGCTTAAACAGCTTCTAGCAATAAAACCAATTTCTGGACAGGCCGCTCCACTATGGAGGGCCTGCCGTTGCGCTCTCCTTTGTGGTTCAGTCCCTTATCTCCAAGCAAGATCTTGACCCGTCTCACAAGTCCATCCTTGCCCTGAATGACTTCTGAGACGCTCCCAAGCCTCCATTGGCTTCGTGGCAAGGTGTCATCTTTGTCCATGACTACATCACCGACTTGCAGGTTCCTTTTAGTGTTATGCCAGCAATGTCTTGTCATGATGCTGTGGAGGTACTCCGTTTTCCATCTACTCCAAAATTGTTCTGTCAAGTATTGAACCTGACGCCATCTCTTTCGTCCATACAGATCCTCTCTTTCGAATTTGCCAGGTGGAGGCAAGGCTGCAGTGGATTTCATTGTGATCAGGTGATTGGGAGTAAGTGGCTCTAAACTATTTGGGCTGTTTAGAGTATCGACCGTGAGTGGACGGCTGTTCACAATAGCCATGGTCTCATAAAAGAAAGTGCGCAATGACGCATCACTGAGCCTGCCAGGGGCGAGCAGCAGAGTGGCACTGAGGATGCTTCTCACAGTTCTTATTTGCCGTTCCCACACGCCTCCTGCATGGCTGGCATGAGGTGCATTCGTTACAAAGTCACACTGCTTTTCTGTGAGAAATGTGTTCAGTCTGTCTGTGTCCAACTCTTTCAAAGCAGCATTCAGTTCGTTTTTTGCACCCATGAAATTTGTCCCTTGGTCGCATTTAATTTGTCGCACAGCACCTCTTAATGCAATGAAGCATCTCAGTCCATTAATGAAAGTGTCTGTGGACAAGTCTTCCAGCATCTCAATGTGAATGGCTCTAGAGCAGAAGCAGGTGAAGAGCAACCCATACCTTTTCTCTTGTTTTCTTCCTTGCTTTGTCAAAAAGGGGCCAAAACAGTCCATCCCACAGTATGTGAACGGTGCCGTGGGTTCTGTTCGTTCAACAGGCAAATCACTCATCCGTTGGCCTTCAACAGGCCTTCTCAGCCTTCGACACGTCACACAGTGACGGATGTAGGTTGCGACAGCTCTGCTCAGTCCACAGATCCAATAGCCACTGGACCTAATTTCATTGATGGTGAAGCCTTTACCCTGATGTTTCACTCTTTCATGATGATGGGCGATGATCAGATTCGTCATGTGATATCTCTGAGGAATGACAGTTGGGTGTTTGAATGTGCTCTGGAAAGATGAACGGCTGAGCCTGCCTCCGACCTTAAGCACACCCTCTGTGTCCAGGAAAGGGTCTAGGTGGTGCAGCTTGCTGTGTCTTGGTAGCCGATGTCCTTTGCTTAGTAGCTTTATCTCATCTCTGTATGCTTGGCTTTGTATGTCCTTGATGATGAGTCTCTCTGAACTTTGTCTTTCATCAACTGTTGAGAGGTCACATGATTTGACTTTTCTTGCACGCCGCAGGAGACGCGCCACTGCCTTGATGGCCTGAGACCAGGATGAAAACTTGTTCAGTCGGTCTACAAGGCTGACATGTTCTGAGCTCTTTGTCTGAAAGGTCTGAGCCTTTTTGACTTCTGGTTCACCGACGGGTAGTTCTGACGGCACCTCGGTTGGCATTTCTATCTCCTTTTTCCATAGAAAGCTAGGGCCAGTGAACCAATCAGAAGAGAGCAGCTCCTCTACTGTTTTCCCCCTGGATGCATAGTCTGCTGGGTTTTCATCAGTAGGTACGTGAAACCACTGCTTGGGGTCTGAGTCATGACGGATTTTCTGCACCCTGTTTGCCACAAAGGTGTGAAAGCGGCGAGCTTCATTATTAATGTAGCCTAACACAACCTTTGAATCCGTCCAAAAGAACTCTTCTACATTACAGTATCCTAATTCTTCTTTGAGCATATTGCTCACAGTGACTGAGACAACTGCTGCGGTAAGTTCTAACCTGGGTATTGTTGTGACCTTCAGCGGAGAGACGCGCGCTTTCCCCATAAGAAGAGCACAGTGAATGTTTCCTCTTTCATTCTTCAGTCTCATGTAAGTGCATTGGCCATAGCCTGTGGTGCTGGCGTCTGAGAAATTATGTAGTTGTGTTTTGATCACCTTTCCAAAGCCAGCTGGCTGGTAGCAGCGAGCTACGTGTATCCTTTCCATCTTAGCAAGGTCATCTTTCCATTTCTCCCACCGTGGCTTCAGTTGCTCTGGAATCGGGTCATCCCATCCTGTTCCTTGATGGCACATTTCCTGGAGAATCTTCTTTCCATTGAGGACGTAGGGAGCTACGAAGCCCAGCGGGTCGTATATGGAGGCGACAGATGACAGGATGCCACGCCGTGTCGCTGGCTGGTTCTTTGATGTGACTTTAAAGGTGAAACAGTCACTCTCGACATTCCAGTGAGATTCTTTGCCTTAATGTCTGTGGCGAGTTCTGTTGAGGGAATGCTCTGGAGAACAGCACAGTTGTTCGACACAAATTTGTGGAGGCGTAAACCTCTCTCTGCACACAGCTCACGTGCCTCTTTTGCCATTTGAATGGCCTTTTCAACAGACTCAACACTGGCAACACCGTCGTCTACATAAAAGTCTCTGGTAATGAACTGAGACCCTAATGGGTGTGTGTGACTGTGTTCTTTGGCGAGCTGCTTCAATCCGTAGTTTGCACACCCTGGTGAAGATACAGCTCCAAAAAGATGGACCTTCATCCTGTATTCTTGAGGTGGGGTGCTTAGGTTGCCGTTCTCCCGCCAAAGGAAGCGTAGGTAGTCACGGTCCCTCTCTGAGACGTGAAACTGATGAAACATCTTTTCTATGTCACACATCAGTGCAATGCCATGCTGACGGAAACGAATCAGTACACCTGTGAGATTGTTGATCATGTCTGGGCCTGCAAGAAGGTGTTCATTTAGGCTACTTCCCTTGTACTTTGCCGAGCAGTCGAACACTACTCTCAGCTGCTCAGGCTTTTGGGGGTGATATACACCATGGTGAGGTATGTACCATTTTTCTCCATTGGTGCCTTCAGTACGTACCTCCTCTACGTCACCCCTGTCGATGATGTCCTTCATGTAGTTGGTGTAGTCCTTCTTGTAACTTTCATTTCCATCGAACTTCCTTTTCAGGTGACTGAGCCTCACAGCAGCAAGTTGCTTGTTATCTGGTAAGCATGGCCTCTCTCTGAAGGGGAGTGGCATCTCGTAATGTCCATGTTCGTTTATCTTTATGTTTTCCTTCAATTTGTCTAGAAAGATCAAATCCTCTTGAGAGACCATTTTGTCGTTTCCCTGAGTGTCTCTGAAATCCGTTTCAAGGATTCTGATTGCATCCATTGGAGTCACTGCAGGCATCTCCTTCACGGTTACTCTGTGACAGTGACCGGTTGACAGTTGTGGAGAGTGTGGTGTTGAACAGCCAACAATACTCCACCCTAAGTCTGTGAGAATGGCAAAGGGTTCATCATCTGTTCCTGTTATGACCCGCCTGGGTACAAGACTTCTTGGACAATTGTAGCCTATCAGTAGCCCCACTTCACAACTGAGGAGAGGCGGTATTTGGTCTGCGATCGCTGTGAGGTGGTGCCATCTTTTGGCCTTTTTGTGTGTTGGTATGTGTTCTCTATTTACAGGTATGCAGTCTTTGGTGTAAGCAGGAGGCAGATTGATGTGCTCAATGGAGTTGAATCCTCTCACACGCAGGCCAGATGTCCGCTCACTTTTAAAGACCATATTTTCACCCATCATGGTAGTGAGTTTCAGTTTGACTGGGCAAGTAGTCAGCTGTAGTTCTTTACATAGATCTTGCTCGATGAATGTTGTGTCGCTTTGTGTATCTAACAGAGCGTACACAAGTTTTTCTGTGGATGGATTCTCATCTTTAGACACCCACACCGGCACGATCATGGAGCTGTTTTCTGACTGACCTTGACTGGTGACGTTGAGGGACAGAGCAGGTGTTGGTTCCATTTCACTGCGTCGTGATGAATTCTCCCTTTTTGCTCTTTCATTGTAGCTGTCATTGTGAAGACAGGTGGGATGTCGTCCTTTGCATGAGTCACATGTGTGGCGATGCCGGCACTCCTTAGCGCTGTGACCAGGCTTAAGACATCCATAACACAGTCTTTTCTCTTTGACGTACGTCCTTCTGTGTTCCAGTTGCATTTTCATGAAGTCTGGACATTTGCAAAGCTGGTGACTGATATCCTGACATAGTATGCAAGGGGTCTTGATCCTTTCTTTTGTTGTTGTCTGTTGATTATTTTCCACCACTGTTTGTGTGTTGAAAGCGCTAGCTTTGTTTCCTTTGCTTACCCTTGTGTTCAGTCTGTCTTGATTGGATTCAGCTGAATGGAGAGCAAAGAAGGAGGTGATTGGATTGCAGGCAGTTTCAGCCTCCATAGACATGAACTTGGCGAAGTCTTCAAAGCTGGGAAAATCCTTTCCCTCCCTGAGACGCGCTGTCACCTGCCGGTTCCAACTTGAGGCCATCCACTCTGGCAGCTTCCGTATTAACTTTTGATTTTCCTCACAGTCGTTTAGGATATTTAAACCCTTTACATGGGGCATGGCCTGCACACAGGCGTTTAAGTAATCTGAGAAGGTCCTCAGCCCTTCCGCATCCTTATGCTGTATTTTTGGCCAGGTGGATAGCTTTTCTCTAAAGGCCCTTTGAATGATGAAAGGTTGGCCGTACCTCTGGTTGAGCTTGCTCCAAGCGTCACCGTACGCTTCGCTGTCGCTGCGATAGAATGTCCCTTCTAGGCATTTGTTAGCTGCGCCACCTACATATCTCTTGAGGTAGTGCAGCTTGTCGGCAGGGGAAATGTTTTTACCATCTATGAGAGACATAAATGAAGACTTCCATTCAACAAAGTCAATTGGATTGCCATTAAACACGGTAGGCTCCGGCATTGGAAGTCTGTTAATAGCAATGCTGTCCTGGATAGCCTGTGCTAGGCAAATTACATCAACAGGAGGAGATGGAGGGGCAGCTATGCAAGGGTGCATTGTTGCAGGGGGGTTGGAGCTGAATGGCAGAGAGACATGGGCAGACCGAACATCAGACTCCTCTTTCACTTCTCTGTCGTAAACTTCAAATCTTGCTTGGGCAGCCTTTAAGCCTTTTTCAACTTGTAATCTTTCCAATTCTGCCTTGTGTTCATCCAATTCCTTCCTGTGTTCTTCCTCTAAAGCTCTGATTTTTTCCTTTTGTCTCTTTTCCTCCAATAGCATCTTATATTCAGCCTCCTTTGCAGCTAACTCTGCCGCTGCTTCTGCTCGCTTGACTGTAACATTTGAGTGTGTGGAATAATGACTGCCAGACAGTTCTGAAGCAGAGGAACTAAAAATGGACCGGGCATAGTGAGGCTTACTTAGCTCACGCAAGCGCTGTCCTTCATGTTCTGCATCGTATTCTCCATTTACACCAGTCAGTCTCTCATTCAGTATTTTGACAATGTCACTCGTTACTGCTGCACAAGCATCAACTTTGCGCCTTAGCTCAGTGTCAGGCATGCCGTGGACTCTCAGTTCATCATATAATTTCATGATGTCAAATTTCCTTTTTTCCAAATTGTCTGCAAGGTGTGCTAATTGATTATCTGTTTTGTCAGATTTTAGGTCTTGCCGTGTTTCACGTGCTTGGGCTTTCCACTGTTCATAAAGACTAAAAAGTCTCTTTTCCCGTTTGTTCTGTTCATCTTCACGGTAAACTAGCATTTTTTCCGTTGGGATTCGCACTCTTTCTGACAGCCTAACTAAATCTGCATCATTATCTTCCTCATAATCAGCTAGATTTGTTTTGTTTTGCAATGTTCCTTTTTTTTCTTGTCCGACAGCTTGTTCTGTTTCTGTTTCCTTGTCGCGCAAAATAGCACCAAATCCATCCATTGTTTTGTTTTGCAATGTCCCTTTTTTTTCTTGTCTGACAGCTTGTTCTGTGTCTGTTTCCTTGTCGCGCAAAATAGCACCAGATCCATCCATTGTTTTGACTTTTTCCGTTGCTCCCTTTATCACAACCGCTTCAACTCAACGCTGCTCATATCCCTTTTGTCCGTAAAAGTAGTCCTGTCCATCCATAAAAGTGTTCCTTTAGATCCGTAATGTACTTTTATTCATGGAGGTCGTCCTTTTTCGTTGTAATCTCCGTTAAAGAGTAGACGGTTAGTTGTAATCTCGTTAGAGAGCAGACAGTTGATTGCCGGTTGGAGAGGTGAATCTCTTACTGTAACGGATCCCCGTATATTGAGTGGCTTATAAACGTACTGATGGTATAATCACTGTTTTATTTATCATTTTACATCGTATTACATTTCCTTTTAAAACAATAACATTCCCACCGTAAGAGATATGGCCTCATACGGGTCCATTAAAACTTGTTGCGTATTCCTTCTCTCGCAATGCACTGTAAAACTGTCAACAAAAGCCTGTGACAGCGACCGGAAAACACTGCCTCGCGACATGGATTTACATAAATTAAAGTCACACACACACAGGCTTCTATCAATTCTAATAACAAAAAGGTCCTGGATATTCATATTATATATAAATGTAAATATTCCTAAACACAAATATTACACAGGTAATTACTCAAAAAATAATAAACCATTCTTGGGGTTATTTACATGCATGTTATTTATATACCAGTATGTTACGTTCTGGTTACTGACTACGGTTGGGAACCACCCACCATTCTGTCATCTGTCACCTGGCTACTGTCACTTGTCTTTCCTGTCATTTAGTGCTGTCACTTAAGGGTTTGGTTCCTGATTGGCTGTCACGGGGGTGTGTGTGGAATGTTGGTATTTGGTGTCTATTTAACCTTCCTTCCTTCTACTTGTTATTCGTCAGGTCTTTACTATAGGCGTTCGGAGATAACGCGGGCTGTTCCAGTTCTGGACCACCACTAAGCTCCTTTATCTTATTCCCTCTTCCTCTTTCCCCTCGGCATAGTATCCTACTCACAGCCCAGCAGGCACAAGTCGAGGTGGCCGGGGTAAGGACGACGGTGGGAGAGACGGCGTCAGGAGAGGCGGCGTTCAACACCGAGGAGAGTCAGGGAGCTTTTGGGCACCAGGAGCGGACCCAGGAGCCACGGCTACCCCCACCAGGCCGCTACGCGGGAGCACCGGAGGGAGAGTTCATCACTCAGTGCTCACTCGTGTTCCAGCTGCAGCCACATTCATTCCCCTCTTCCAGATCCCAGGTCGCATATATCATCACCCTCCTCACCGGTCGAGCACTCTCCTGGGCTACGGGCGAATTGGAGAGCGGGGCGTCAATCTGCGACAGTGTGGACGCCTTTACCGGGGAGTTGAGAAGAGTCTTCGATACTTCCCGAGTACTCTCAATTTTCGAGGCCGGTGGGCGGCTCCTCGCCTGCCGCCAGGGCCTCCACACGGTCTCAGATTACGCCATCGAATTTTGGATCGTGGCTCGGGAGGCAGCTTGGCCGGAAATTCCCTGTGTGGTCTTGTTCGTCAAGGGGCTCTCCGCACGGATGAGGGACGAGCTCGCCGTGCGTGAGATCCCGGAGCAGCTGGAAGTGCTCATCAACACAGCCATACGGATGGACAACCGACATCGGGAGAGAGAGAGGGAGCGTGATACTACTAACCAGGTACGTGTCCCTTCTCCTCCCGGTGTTGATACTTTTCTGCATTACACGAGTGGGCCACTGGGTGATGAATCCATGCAGCTTGGGGCGCTGTCGCTCTCAGACGACGAGCGGCGGTGCTTCATCGAGGAGCGACGCTGTTTCCGGTGCGGCCGCACCGGTCATCGATTCGGCAGCTGTCGGGACCAGGCTCAACTCGGCACCAGTCGGGAAGGGGAGGTGCTCCGCCGGGCCTCGAGAGGGCGCCAGCAGGTGGGCTCACCCCAGCACTACCATCAGACACACGTACATTTTTGGAGGTGGCGGTTAACTGTGGGGGTGACGTTAGGGGAACTAAGGCTCTCATTGACTCAGGTGCGGCAGGCAATTTTATTCACTTGGGGTTGGTGAGGGAATGGGGAATCCCGGTTGAGGAGTTGGGGGTTCCTATTCCCATCTACGCCCTGGACGGTCAGCCCCTGGGCAGTGGGAGCGTCACTCAGCGCACTGTTCCTGTACACATCCGGGTGGCGGGTGGGGGGTGGGAGTGGGTTAAATTATTTGTTATTGTCTCCCCCTATTCTGTTGTGGTGTTGGGTCATCCCTGGTTGTCTTCGTGTATACGTCATATTAATTGGAGCACGGGCAAGCTTTCAAGGTCGACGTGAAGTCGGTCATCTGCGAGAGTTTGTCCATTCCCTTTTCCTCCCCCCCCTCTTCTCTTTTGTCTCCTTCTTCTCTCTCCAGGATGGTGGGGAGCGTCGTAGATTCTGTTCTACCGTCTAATCCCGATTTGATAGGGGTTCCTGAGATCTATTGGGACCTAGCAGACGTTTTTAGCAAGACGCGTGCTAAAGCACTACCGCCTCATAGATCATACGACTGTCCCATTAATCTCCTACCCGGTACCTCCCTGCCTCGCGGGCGAATGTTCTCTCTCTCACGCCCCGAGACCTTGGCCATGAACACCTACATTGAGGAGGCATTGCTTGCGGGGCACATACGTCCTTCCACATCCCCTGCCGGCGCTGGCTTCTTCTTTGTTGGTAAGAAAGATGGGGGTCAGCGTCCATGCATTGATTATAGGGGATTGAATGACGTTTCCATCAAGAACCGATATCCTTTACCTCTCATGGACACTGCCTTTGAGTGCTTACATGGGGCGCAGGTCTTTTCTAAACTTGACTTACGTAATGCATACAATCTGGTCAGGATTAGAGAAGGAGACGAGTGGAAGACTGCATTTAATACGCCTAATGGTCACTATGAGTATTTGGTCATGCCCTTTGGTTTGGCTAATGCTCCGGCAGTCTTCCAAGCCCTGGTTAACGACGTGCTGCGAGATTTAATTGGGGTGTCGGTGTTTGTTTACCTAGATGATATCCTAATTTTTTCTCGCGATGTGGTGCAACACCAACTGCACGTTCGAGAGGTGCTAGACCGTCTCCTCAAGCATCAACTATTCGTTAAGGCTGAGAAGTGTGTGTTTCACACTGATACCGTTTCCTTACTGGGCTTTGTGTTGACGAAGGGTGATCTGCGCATGGATCCGGCCACGGTGAGTGCAGTCTTGGACTGGCCACGGCCTTTGTCGCTCAAGGGGTTACAACGTTTTTTGGGCTTTGCAAATTTTTACAGGCGCTTTATTCGCAATTTTAGCGCCTTAGCCAATCCGTTAACAGCTCTCACTAAGTCCTCTCTCCCTGGCTTTGAATGGTCGCCTAGGGCAGAGTCGGCCTTCTGCGACCTCAAACGTCGGTTTACCTCCGCTCCTGTATTGATCCGCCACGATGCAGAGGTTCTGTTCATTGTGGAGGTGGATGCTTCTGACATCGCGGTGGGGGGGGTGCTCTCTCAGAGATGCTTAAAGGATGGAAAAGTGCACCCGTGTGCTTTTTCTTTCTCGCCGTCTGTCACCAGCCGAGCGTAACTACGACGTGGGTAATCGGGAGTTATTGGCTATCAAATTGGCACTGGAGGAATGGAGACATTGGTTGGAGGGAACGGCACATCCTTTCATTGTTTGGACCGATCATAAGAACTTGGCTTACATCCAAGGGGCTAAACACCTTAACGCTCGCCAGGCCAGGTGGGCGTTATTCTTCACAAGATTTCGATTTACCATCTCCTATAGGCCCGGTTCCAAGAATATCAAACCTGACGCGTTATCGTGCCAGTTTGATCTTCCTGGTCAGGAGGAGCAGCCCCATCACATTATTCCACCGGCCTTGAATTTGGCACCCGTGTCTTGGGGCATAGATAAGGTGGTAAGGTCGGCGCTGACGTGGGAGACCAATCCTGGTGGGGGCCCTCCGGGGCAGTCGTATGTGCCCAAGGTGGCACGCTCACGTTTGCTGCAGTGGGCACATGCCTCATCCCTCACCAGCCACCCTGGGGCCACCAGGACCCTGGAATTTATCCGTAGGAGGTTCTGGTGGCCGACAGTGGAGGGGGATACGCGTTCCTTTGTGGCGGCCTGCCCGGTGTGCGTGCGCAGTAAGACCTCTCGCCGTGCACCAGCAGGTCTCCTCCGGCCGCTTCCTATTCCTAAACGGCCCTGGTCGCACATATCCCTGGACTTTATTTCTGGCCTCCCCCTTTCGGACGGGGTTCACCGCCATTTTGGTGGTGGTGGACCAGTTCTCTAAGGCGGCTCACTTTGTTCCTCTCCCCAAGCTTCCATCGGCCCGAGAGACTGCTGATCTGGTGATACAGCATGTCTTTCGGGTCCACGGGCTTCCAGTGGATATCGTGTCGGACCGGGGTCCTCAGTTCGCCTCCAGGTTCTGGAAGGCGTTTGCTGCCGGTCTCTGCGCCTCCGTCAGCCTTTCGTCTGGGTTCCATCCGCAGTCGAACAGGCAGATGGAGCGCGTCAACCAGGACCTGGAGGGGGTCTTGAAGTGTTATGTTGCCAGTTGCCCGGCAACGTGGAGTAGGAGGTTGGCCTGGGCTGAGTACGCGCATAATACCCTCCTCTCCTCCTCTGCCGGTATGTCTCCCTTTCAGTGTCAATATGGTTTTCAACCTCCTCTGTTTCCCGAGCAGGAGCAGGAGGCGGAGGTGCCCTCGGCCCAGGCACATGTGGCTCGCTGCCGCAGGACGTGGAAGCGGGTCCGGGCGGTGCTGCAGAAGGTTTCGGTTAGTACCCAGCAGCAAGCTAACCGCAAGCGTCGTCCGGCTCCGGTTTACCGTCCTGGGCAGCGGGTTTGGCTTTCCACCCGGGATCTCCCTCTCCGGGTGGAATCCAGGAAGCTGGCTCCTCGCTTTATAGGCCCCTTTAAAGTGGTGCGTCGGGTGAATCCTGTGGCTTACAGGCTACGGCTTCCGAGCTCTATGAGGGTTCATCCGACGTTTCATGTGTCCCTGTTGAAGCCATTCCTCTCATCGCCCTTGGCCCCGCCACTGCCTACGGTTCCTCCGCCTCGGTTTATTGGTGGTCAGCCCATTTACACGGTGCGGAGGATACTGGGTTGTAGGCGGAGCGGTAGGGGGTTTCAGTTCTTGGTGGATTGGGAGGGGTACGGGATAGAAGAGCGTTCTTGGGTGCCTCAAAGGGACATTTTAGATCCCAGCCTGATCGTTGATTTCCGGCGGCTGAATCCCGAGGCCCCCAGGTGAACGTCTGTTGCCGTTCGTCGGGGGAGGGTACTGTTAAGTTCTGGTTACTGACTACGGTCGGGAACCACCCACCATTCTGTCATCTGTCACCTGGCTACTGTCACTTGTCTTTCCTGTCATTTAGTGCTGTCACTTAGGGGTTTGGTTCCTGATTGGCTGTCACGGGGGTGTGTGTGGAATGTTGGTATTTGGTGTCTATTTAACCTTCCTTCCTTCTGCTTGTTATTCGTCAGGTCTTCACTATAGGCGTTCGGAGATAACGCTGGCGGTTCCAGTTCTGGACCACCACTAAGCTCCTTTATCTTATTCCCTCTTCCTCTTGCCCCTCGGCATAGTATCCTAGTATTACTCTTGTGTTCTTTACTATTAAAGTTGAACCTGTTCAAGAGTATACCATCTCCGTCTCTGTGATTGCCTACCACAATTGGAACTCACCTACCTCCATCCTGACACCAGTATAACAAATAAAATAAAAATTATGATGAGATACAGTATATGCACATAGACAAATATTGATGACTATATGAAATATATATTTATTCTTCTAAATATGACATATTGACTACTGCCCCACTGATGCTGTGTTTGTGTGTGTGTGTGTGTGTGTGTGTGTGTGTGTGTGTGTGTGTGTGTGTGTGTGTGTGTGTGTGTGTGTGTGTGTGTGTGTGTGTGTGTGTGTGTGTGTGTGTGTGTGTGTGTGTGTGTGTGTGTGTGTGTGTGTGTGTGTGTGTGCGTGCGTGCGTGCGTGCGTGCGTGCGTGTGTGTGTGTGTGCGTGTGTGTGTGTGTGTGTGTGTGTCCTCCGGGGTGGGTGGCAGTGCTTGTTCCCAGAGGCTGGATCGTCCTCTAATCGTGTTGCTGTGTCTCCAGCCCCTGTAATCCTCTCCGCTGGAGCCTCGTACTGCTGCTAATCTGGGGCCCAATCTCTCCTGCAGATGCTCCTCTCATTTAAGCACCACAAAAGAAATGAGCTCATCCCTCTCCCTTCTCTCTCTCTCTCTCTCTCTCTCTCTCTCTCTCTCTCTCTCTCTCTCTCTCTCTCTCTCTCTCTCTCTCTCTCTCTCTCTCTCTCTCTCTCTTTCTCCCCTGTCATCCCTCTCTCTGCATTCTCATCCCTTTCTCCCAGGATTACTCTCTCATCTCTCACCCTCTCACACTGGAGGTGGAAATGCTAGATATTCTAGAGAACACACACCACACTCACACTAACCCACTGTGTGTATTTCTCTGTTCTGGCTGGCTTCCTGGAGTTTTTATAAATAATATGAGTTTATATATATATACTTTTTATATTTCTGTCATAAATGAGCACAGGCAACAAAAGGCGACACTATAAAACCATCATATTGGTGAAACTGCAGATCGCTTTTGTAACACTTTATATTGAAGTACACATATTCAACATTAATTAGTGGCTTCTTTGATTGCATATTAGTCATATATTGGTTCTCTGTTAGTCATTGTATAATTACAATTATTAGTGCTTTATTCTGCATTACTTTGTTCTATAATTATAGGCAATACATTTTCCCCCTCAATAGCCACCTAATTAGTACTTACTAATGTAAGTAAGGACGGTGTTGCACATTAATTAGCATCTTAGTATGTGTTACTCAGTATGGACCCATAAGGTGGTAATACCACAGAATAGTTATATTTTATAGGGATAGTTTGTATTTTTTACATTTTACATTCACTCACATTAAACATTGTAATGTTATTACCATTGCCTAAGACAGTCCAATCAATATTTGTGAACAGCTACTCTCTCCCAAAGCCAGAAACCAGATAAGTATCAATCTTGTGATGTCATCGAGTAGAGTCTGGAGCTGCTCCATTGACAATGAATGGGAGACTGATTTTGTGGACCCACATAACATTTGCTTGCTTTTTTTTATATCCAAATGAGCTTTATTCTATACTATAGTAGTTTTATCAGTTCTGAAACAGAAAATGTACCTATGAACTCAGAACATTACCCCTCGGTGCTCTCAGTGTCATCTATCAAATATTTCACAATTCCGATGAGCAGCTTCAGACATTACACGTTTGCGTTTTAGTTCACTAATATTTTTGTGCTGTCTTAGACCAGAGGACATATATGTAACAATGAATTCTGAAATAAATAAAATCTCTGACTCTCTGACTCTGACTACTGGCAAGTATTTCATACCGCTTAATGTAAAGAAAAATCTGAACTATCCCTTTAATAAATTGCTTTTATTTGTATGTAATAAAACACACAAAAATGTACGTTCATTAGTTCATCCCTCAATAATCTGACTTTGTATTGTAGTTAGCTATTACTTTACATAACAGTAGTAAGGCAGTTGGTAATTTGCTCTGCTCTGGTATCTAGTTTAGCGAACATAGTATTGTCCCCAAATTACCCATTGCAAGCACAGTACAAATGTACTAGCATAATGTAATAGCCAGGTCTCAACCAGGCAGGATTCAGGAAGGAACTAATTCACCAGTGATGTCATCGGGGACATTGAGTCCTTGTGTTGCGTTAATTACAGCTCAATGAAATGATAAGGTAGCAGTCCCTACAGTCCCTATAAGACAAGGTATTGCTATTTTTCATTGAGCTATAATTAACACAACACAAGGATGCATCACTGGTGGCCATATTCAAACTCATTTACTCCCAATAACTGCCCAAACTAAATTAATGTGTGCGAAACGGTCTAGAGTTTTCTGGACACGTGTGAGATTACGTGCAAACTAAAGCTGCATTGTTTTTAGGTGGAAGTGCCCCTTTATAAAACAGCGCTCAAACATTCTGCTCATGGCTTCGCCGCTCAAATCTGCATGAAACACTGTTCCTAAAAACGTGTTGCTCCCTCACCAAACACCCTCCTCCTCCTACGCTATTAGCAGCTCCAATAGAACACATTGCAAATCAACAGCTGCCTCCCCAGAGGCCTTTCAGCATCTCCTCCTCCCTGCCCCCCATACCTGCACTGATGGCCTCCAAGTGATGGCTGGGCTCCGAGAGGCAGTTTCCTCTGACACGCCACGCAGAGAGGGGCGACGCGGGAGGAGGCGATGAGGGATGCCGGGTGGCAGGTAATAATCCAGGCTAGGATTCTATAGCAACAATGAAATGAAAGGCAGGTAAAGGATGGGAGCAAAGAAGTCGCGTAGCTACAGGCCATGATCAGGCACCGTCAGAACACCAGGGAGAGGGAAGTATAAAGCTGGGGGGGGGGTTGGGAAGGGATTGCCAGGCTTGATTCACTGCAGAGAGAGGAACACTGGAGAAAGAAGAGAGGGGGAGGAGGAGAGAGGTGGTGGTGGTTGTGGTAGTGGTGGTGGGTGGGTGGGGGGGGTGGGGGGGTGAGAGTAGTGGAGATGAGAGTTGCGGAACCATTTTTCACAGCAGACAAAAACATTTGCCGGGATATCAATTTGGAGCAGCCACGCAGTCTTCCCCTCGTGCCCTATCATCCATCATCTTTTCCAGCAAAACCACTACCCCCCCCGGCCCCCTCCACTCCACCCCACCCCATCCCACCCCACCCCACCCCACCTCCGCCTCACAACCAACCATCCACTCACACACGCATGCACATCACACACACACACTCTCGCCCACAGTGTTACTCGCCCACGCACTCACGAACACACATGCACATGCACACAAAATAATGAACGCAATACACACACGCACACAGTGTCACACACGCACACAGTGTCACACACGCACACACACACACAGACACACACACTCTGAACACACACTCTGCAACACATCGGCCATCTCAAAGACGGTGCAAGAGTGTGATCCATTGGCGGTGGTGTGTGTGTGGGAAGAAAATGCAAACTAGAAGAGGGAAGCGGTACCTCGTGCGGTTAGGGGTTAAGAGGGCGGGGCCGGGCGGTTGCCGCGGCGGCCGTGGCCCCCAGTCTTCTCCCATTAGCGCCGGCCGGGGAGGCCCCACCCTCCGGCTGCCCCCTTATTGGCACCTTCGCCTGCACCCCATCACTCATCTCCCAGCCATCATCCATCACCCATCGCGATCAATAGGAGGCCACGCATTCATCAGCCCCCGGGTGCTGATGGGAAAGAGGAGGGTGGAGGGAGGGGAGGCGGGGGGGGTCACATGGTACAGGGGAGAGGGGGGGGTAGGAAAAAAGGAGAGTTCAGTTGAGAGAAATGGGAGAAAAGCAGGAGAAGGAGGAGAGTCAGGTAGAGGAGAGGGAGAGGGAGTAGGAGGATAAAAGCTGTTTGAGGGAGAATGCCAGGCCGTTTTAACAATTCACTATGTTACTTCTGCACCACCTGGGACAGTGCGGTCAATATTTGCGAACGTGCACCTCTTTCTCTCTCTCTCTCTCTCTCTCTCTCTCTCTCTCTCTCTCTCTCTCTCTCTCTCTCTCTCTCTCTCTCTCTCTCTCTCTCTCTCTCTCTCTCCCCCCCCTCTCTCTCTCTCTCACTCACTCTCTCACCCTCTCTCTCTCTCTCTCTCTCCCTCCCCCCCTCTCTCTAGAAATCAGAGAGAGAGAACCCTCGAGAATTTGCGATGTCACACGGACGTGACCATATTTGGGGATGCTCCCAAATGAGGTTCATGTTCTAGTATCACTAACAGGTCTGAGCCAGAATTGAAAACCTCATTTGGGTGTAAGTGCTCACGCAAAGATTTTATGGGCCCACAAAGTCAGCGGCCCGGTCATTATATATGGAGCAGATCCAGAATTCACATCCAGGTGACATCACACATCCACGTGACATCACAAATGCAATTAGTTCCCTCTCTGATGAGAGGAGTGCATGTTGACTGGTTCGATTCCTGCTCCTCCTCTCCTCTTGAGCAAGACACTTAACGTTAGGTTATGACTATAACCAAGTTCTGTTAGTTAGGGGCGATGCTTGGCTTCGCCTTCTGCACTATCTCGCGTACGTGCACGCGTACTGAATAAACCACAAATGTACCTCTAATACCAGTATTAGTCTGACCACACCCCTCATCAGCTTACCTTCATAAGCAGGTGTGTGGTCACCTGCTCTCCTCCTTCCCAAGCTTTCACCACAAGGTGAGGTCAAGGGCTGCAGCGGCCGTCCGAAGCCAAGCATCGCCCCTAACTAACAGAACTTGGTTATAGTCATAACCTAACGTTCTGTATCGTTAGTGGCTTAGCTTGGCTTCGCCTTCTGCACAAGGGAGGCCAAGCGGAGCCACTTGGCTGACAAATACACCCCGCTGACAGCCCCCCAAAACCATCAGAACAGGGAGGGCCGAGCCCCCCCGACCCCCCCTAATGGAGGGTAGCCCCCCTATTAGGGACGTCACGGGAGGGCGACGGACCCGACCGTGCGAAGAGGCACTCAAGCAACTCAACGCACAGGGTGAGCAGACCGTGGCTTGACCCACGACTACACACACGCACAACCCGCATGCCACCCGGGAACGAACGGAGGAACAACCTCGTTACTGCCCCCAGAATCACGGGGTCAAGGGCAAACCCAACCCCGTGGCAAGGCCGTAGCAGCGGAGCACGAAGGAAGACCCAGACCCACCAAAAGGACTGGACTCCCTGGAATGGGGGCCCGGAGAAGTCCATGATGCCAGCATCAAGACCCCACCAGGTGGGCACGTAGTGCCCCGCCCCCCACATCGCCAGCGTATTCGGACAAAGGCCCCTCAGTTACTGCACCTGGTATTCCCAGGCGGAACCAACCAGGCCAGTAAGCCGAGCGGGCCCCGTACCCAATAGTACACCGCCTGGCACACTGACCCTGCAGAATAGGCAGTCAGCATGGCCGTAAGCACACAAAAAAGGTTAACCAACGGAAGCAGGCAGCGCACCGGGGAAAAACCAGGCAACAGGCTGTTAACCCTAGCCTGGAGACTGCGGACGAGACAGGCGCCAGAGGGGACAGCTGAACACAGCCGCCCCGGCGGAAGGAGCGTAAGCTGGCGGTGTTGCATGACCAAGCCTCCATTTAACAACCCCCACCCAGAGGGGTCGAGGCAGAGAAGGCTGACACGATTGGCAGACGTCATGAACGTGCAGGGGCACCCTCAACCGGTGAACCCGGGAGTTGACACTGCTCCAACACACCAGGGAATCAACCACCTCGGTGTTACCCAATGCGGTGGTTGTTCCTATAACCCCTCAAGAAAAAACTCCAAAACACACCTGCGGGTATACACCGGCTATACCGCAGTACAAGTGTTTCAGTTTCCAAAAAGGGTTAACCCAGGCCTACGGGTCGCAAACATCACTTCGGACCGGGCCTGGCGGTACGGGAAGCACAGGGTCACCAGAGGAGGTCAAAAAACCACCCCCACAGGCCCCTCTTCGCCATGCGTGAGAGAGGAGCGAAAAACAATGGAGAACCAGCCCCTAAGCACACCGTACCTGGTATTCCCCGGCGGTCTCCCAACCAAGTACTAACCAGGACCAACCTGTGTAGCGGCCGAGATCCGACGAGATCGAGCGCGTACAGAATGGCATGGCTGTAAGCCATGACGACAGTGCTGAGTAAAAACATACCCAACCAGGGTCTCCATAGCGCTTAACCCTGTGACACCCAGACCGACCTGGCTTTTTCCCCCCTGAAAAAAGCCCAAGTCCCTCAGGGTACCAGAACAGCAGATCTGCATCCCCGGCGGACAACGGGTTCAACTGATCTGGACCAGCGTGACCAGAACCAGTCCCGTGCCCTAACCACGCCGACATGCCCCAGGAGAAGGGCAGATATGCGTGTTGATCTTAACATGAAAAGAAGGCGCCACCCAGACGTCGGGACGAACCGCGCCTGGTGGCCCACCCCAAGGGCGTGAGACCCCACTACATATGTTCAGATCCATCCCGTCATCATCCCCCAGACATGAACGAGGATCCGTCGACAACCCACCCAGGTCATGGGATGTGGTCGCCGGAAGAGGAAAAACCCCCATCTCAGTTGCTTTATAAAAACGCTGTTTCAACCACAAGCAACTAAGGCGTGCCAGTCAATCGCCTGTTTACAGCGAGCTAGCACTATACGTGCGTCGGGACACACCCCCATCAATGAACAGGCTATTTAGACCTGCCATTGAATCCCCAAGGCGCCCAGGGGAACGACAAGAGGGGTGTGACACTCCCTAACTCCAACACTTCTGGAATAGAAAGAAGGAAGCATCAACAGTATGTATCCCAGTCTACACAGCCGGGGTAAAAAATGTTCACATTTTTACATCCCACCACCCTCCCATAGGAAAGAGACGGGGATCCCCAGAGAGACTTCCCACGCGAGCTGTACAGATTGAAAAGAATATATTGCACCTTGAGCCATGTAAAAAACTGGTTTTAGGGCCTCCGGGGAAGAGGCACCGAACCCATACACACTCAATAAACGAATTGAATCGAATATACATACAATAGAAAAGGACCCTTCTAGAGGGTCCACTCACTTTGACAATCTGAGGAGGAAGGCTCTGTACTCTGATGGAGGCTTCCTCACATGGATCACATGGAAGAAGGAGTCCGAACTCACAGAAGGCCTGAGTAGGCGCTTGGTGAGGAGGAGCCCTGACCACCCCCCCTGAAAACAGATCCATCACATGGACCTGAACAGCACACGGAAGTCCTACCAACAGAGACGCGCACGGTGACGTACTCTATGGCGGGGGAATTCCTGCGGTGCACACGCCCAATATACCAGGCCGTGGGACCAGGAACTCCCTCCCCCCCCCCCCCCCCCCCCCCCCGTAACGTGCCGAACCGCCACGTGACGGGAACCTTGAAGGACAGGGGGTGTACCCCTGACCGACAGAACAATGGGGAGAGGAAAGGTTACCAGTTCACCCCTTTACGACCCCACACCCATGATACGACGTAACGACAAAAAGAGAATATGACACAGTCATAGTCAGCTCTATGAAGCGTTTCACAGCTCCACACAGCGCACGAGCTAACCTGCTATCTGATTTTTACTAAGGAAAAACACAGAATAGAGAGGGCTCTAAGAACCCCGGTCCAACATACACATGTGCTTCTGTGGCCAGTACAACCCAGTTGTAGGTCACATGACACACACAACCCATCATCATCACAATGAGAGAATACATCATTCTTGATTAGTATCGACCACAGGCCTTGCTAAGCACACGACAGCAACCAAACCAATTTCCCTTTAGGAAATAAGTTTCTCCAGCAGATTTAGCACAACCTCAGCAATCAAGCTGAGAGTTACATCGTATCCCTACCACACAAAAGACACAATTAATGCACAACATGTCTGATAGGAGGTGATAAAGTCCCCAGGGAACCGGGGGGGGAAAAACACAATCCTCCTATTTTACCCTCAATACGGCCAGTTAAAACAGGAAAACCTGTTAATGTGTGAACTCACTGTCCATTGTCATTACAGTCTGAGAAAGAACATTCTTTTACTCACTCGTCACCAAGCATAGCTTCATAGGTTAGTTGCCTTAGTAGTGAGTACACGGTACACATAAACACCATGATGTTTCTCACACAACAACCAGATCAATACATCACGACCTGCACGGAGAAGCTACTGCCAGTGACAAAAACAGCTCACACACAACCCGCAACGTATCTCAAATGCATTGCAACAACACACGTTTTGGGAAAAAACACCGTCATTCACAATACATTTAGCAAGGTAAAACCAGAAGACGTGTTATGAGGGTCTGGCCAACCCCGTACCTGCCCGGAACGCAGATCAGCGAAGTGCAGTCACAAGCGTCCCGTGTTGTTCGATCCGGGCAGCGTCGCCGCTCCACCAGTCGCTACAGTCCTCTTTGTTGACGCAATCCCCGTCTAGGCTCGGGCAGGGTTGACGAACATCCCCTGTCAAGGATGACGTCGTGGTCAAAAGTGTAAAACATGTTAAAAATCAAAGCACGTTCAACAGAATAGCATCAAGCTAACGGCTGCTCCAGCCGTTCGGGTGCTATCGCTTCCGCTCGCGAGACGCCGATCTACGACGCACGCGATCAGGAGCGAGCTCCCGGCGGCGCGCGAGAAGCCAAGCTACCCCGCGCCAGGCCACCGACCGGCTAACCGTAAGCTATGAACATGTAAACAATGACATAACACTCACCCAGACAGGCCGCCGTTCTGAACCCTCCTCACTTTTTAAGAGAAAAGGGAAAACAAGACGTCAACACCGCTTCACAACGGTGACAATAACACGTCCGGCGGAATCAGCACAGTACCAACTGGCCTGTATAGCTGACTTTGAACATGAATCTGCCGCTATCGCACATTACATGCACATATCCCCTCGTGAAGGAATACTCTCATTTGGATATGAAAGATGGGGTCTTAACACGGTGACAGAGAGAATCCACTCGTCCAGAACACACAGGGATCACCAGTGTCAATGGTCGCGGCCCACTAGTTAAAACTATAATGGTCGCCAGACCAAGGCCTTCTGTCGCCTAGACGGCTAAAC
>NC_140175.1:32525324-32560324 GCF_963971535.1 Notolepis coatsorum | reverse complement strand
CTCAAGATTACATGATGCGTGCACTCACAGACACACACACACACACACACACACACACACACACACACACACACACACACACACACACACACACACAAGGTACAAGGGAACCCTGAAATATCCGCACGCTTCCTCCGACACGTGCGGCGACAGCCAGTGGCTCTCTTCTCACCTGGCAGCGAGGTCTCTCATTGGTGAAGTGTAACGCGTGGGAGGTCACGCTGCCTTCCTCAAGTCCTGCCTCCGCTGAGCAAGCGCCCAGACCTGACCTGTAGGCGTCGCTGTCCACAACGCCAGTTTCCCACCCACGGCTCCCCTCCCCCTAACCCAGCCAAACGAGTTAGTATAGCAATCAGCCCAAGCCAAGGCAATGCTGACTCCGGGAGTCGAGACCGCAGCCTCTTGCATTGGTGACGAGCGCAATCTCCGCTACGCCACCTGACCGCCCCTTCGGGTGTTGTTCTTGACCTCATCCCTGCACCACAATCTCACAGCGGATGGGAGCAGGTAACGGGACCGAGGAGGAAGATTACATCTCTGAGAGAAGGTTGTGTTTTCCGATTCACAACTTTGGAGGGAATGTGTTAATTTTCCCACACAAATTGTACCGGGACTACAATAACACTTGAATAACGGAAAGGCAAACAGATAGACATGCAGAAAACATTTGAGTAGATTTGTCCTGGGTTTAGGTGCCAGTCGATGGCCTGACGTAGCTTGTCTGGTCATATGGTCATGTTCTTCTCTTATGTATGATCATAAAAATACTGTGGTTTTTTGACAACTTGAACATTTCTGAGAAAAGTAATGAGACGAAATTGCAGACATTTCTCAACCGGAATAAATGTCTGTGCATAACTCCAATGTTAGTGCGCTTTGAACAGTGGAGAGCTAGTCTGGCAGCCTTATTTTTAGCTATTTGTAGTTTCTGTATATGTGTTTTTGCTGCTGATGACCATATGACCGGACAGTACTCAAGATGTGACAAAAAATTTGCTTTTGTGCAGGCATGTAAAAAACATAACTTACATGAAAATAAAAATTATCCGACACACTGCTCTGCATCCCCTTCACTGGAACCTTTACAAACAATGGGTACAAACTACAAATCTGATCTCAAACCGATACACGGGTAAAGACAAACTACACACCCGTGCTAGCGTCTTCACATACCGGTCTCGTTCCAGACCGAGAGACGTCTGGCGCTGCTGACGGGCCTCGTGGATCCGCCTCATAACACGGCACCCAAACACGCTTTTAATTAAACCTTGACTAATTAAAGTCTCTCTCGTCTTATTAGCCCCCGCCTAATTGATTTAATTTGTCTTTTGCTCAACTATTGGCTGTGACCTCTACTTAGTTAATGAATTAATTGATTTAGCCCCAAGTGTATAGCGTCTAAGAGGATTTTGACATCTTACCCCTTTAATCTTGTGCAGTGTGTGCCGGACACTCTTGGGGCGGGGCGAGATGGGAGGAGGAGGCGGTGGTGGTGGTGGTGGGGGTTTGGGAGTTAATTTGGCTTTGGACCTCAGTAGGCTACGAGGCCACGAGCCGACTAACTTTTCATATTTGACTAGTATGAACTCTGCTACTAAGGAATCCACTACCTACTACGCTAATACTGTATGTCTATACTACCATGCACTCAAGACTTGTTGTACAGAACTTGTAAGTCGCTTTGGATAAAAGCTAAATGACTAAATGTACATGTAAATGTACAAAGACCTACAGCGTAACTGCAATATATCAATGAAGCAAAGACAAAAGCTACCATATTTATTTTTCTTAAGCCGCTCTTAAATTGCTTTCAGACTTCACTTTGAAAGTACACAAAAAAGAAATAAAAAAAAAAGCTGCTCTATTTCGACACCTTCAGAAAGATGATCGCAATGCGGCTGCGGTTTAAATACCCTTAAGTTTTAGAGGAGCAGAATATGAGACTGTAATGAATGATTAGGAGTGTCTCCTCTTTTACGAGGGGACTTGTATACCTAAACTCACCAGCCGCACACTTTATTGCACTCGTTTCTCTTGATAACGGTGTAGTGGGACGGAGGAGCCTCCTTGGCCTGGATGCTTTTTTATTAACCAGATGCAGAGGGACGACGACCCCCATCACATCTTGGCACCGTTTCAGTGGCGCTCGCTTAAAGTAAGAAAGTGTTAATGCTGCTGGTATCCGTCGTTTATCACGAGATGTTGTTAATGTAGGAGCTGGACATTGTTCAAATGTGCCTCACTTACAGGGGAAAGAGGTAGTTTGGTGCCATGTCCTTGGATGGGTTGTTTATTGTTGACCTCTCTCTCTCTCTGTGTGTGTGTGTGTGTGTGTGTGTGTGTGTGTGTGTGTGTGTGTGTGGTGTGTGTGTGTGTGTGTGTGTGTGTGTGTGTGTGTGTGTGTGTGTGTGTGTGTGTGTGTGTGTGTGTGTGTGTGTGTGTGTGTGTGTGTGTGTGTGTGTGTGTGTGTGTAGCTATATTTCGTAAATAATTGTGGCCAAGTGAGAGAAAGTGAAAAACCGGGTGGGATGGGGGTTGGGGGAGCAAGAGCAGAGAGAGAGAGAGAGAGAGAGAGAGAGAGAGAGAGAGAGAGAGAGAGAGAGAGAGAGAGAGAGAGAGAGAGAGAGAGAGAGAGAGAGAGAAGGGGGGGGGGCATCAAATAAATATAATGAAATCTGAGCAAACAGTTCCCTCTAGTGGTAGAAAGGAAGAATGTCTACATCTTGCTCTGCTAGGGGCCAAGCTAGAGTAAGTAGGAGATTAAAGGCAAATTATTGCAGTCATTCCTGCCAATTCATGCCACCGTCATTTTAGAGTCTGTGTGCAGTTATACATCAGAAAGATTTTAGAGTCCGTGTCCAGTTATACTACACCAGAACGATTTTAGAGTCTGTGTCCAGATCAACCTCAGTCCCAGAACACAAACTCACCACAGGTAGGCCAATTCAATATCATTAATTGTATTATTTCCCACCTTATTTCACCCTATACATTTTCTTTTTTTTACATTTACATCTTCTATCTACTGTACGTTTGTTTTCATATTACTGCATATGGTGTGAACTACTCCCATATCTGTCTGTCTCTCTGTCTGTCCGTCCGTCCGTCCATCGATCTATCCATCACAGCTAAGTCTTCAGTTCAATTAATGAATTCATCTACAGGTATATGTTCCTCTCAACAGCACAGCTGCTCAGCCAATCAAGCGGTTCACCTGAAAGGTCTTCTGGTAGCTGTAGTTCAACCACCAGCCTGACTGTGAGCCCACAGACAGGTTCCACTGTGAGCCCACAGAGAGACAGGTTCCACTGTGAGCCCACAGAGAGACAGGTTCCATCACTGTGAGCAAACAGAGAAGACAGGTTCCACAGTGTGAGCCCACAGAGAGACAGGTTCCACTGTGAGCAAACAGAGAGACAGGTTCCATCACTGTGAGCAAACAGAGAGACAGGTTCCACAGTGTGAGCCCACAGAGAGACAGGTTCCATCACTGTGAGCAAACAGAGAGACAGGTTCCACAGTGTGAGCCCACAGAGAGACAGGTTCCACTGTGAACCCACAGAGAGACAGGTTCCACTGTGAGCCCACAGAGAGACAGGTTCCACTGTGAGCCCACAGAGAGACAGGTTCGTTCCACCACTGTGCTACAGCTATGGTGCTCTTTGTCTTGGATCCATACGTGTCATTCTAACATGAGGCTGTGGCAAATCATTACCCCTCCCCACACACACACACACAGGACACAATGCACTCATCACCACCTCACTGCATGGTGAAATCGACAGCTAAGCCTGATTTCCTGAACAAACCTGAGCTTTCACAGAGGAACGGCATTGGAGCCCTCAAGTGGCTGCTGTGTAAAAATCCCACAGAGCACATCCGAGCTAGCTTAGTGTATGGCCGTTCTCCCAAAGCAAGCAGTGATTGGTTGTTCCACTATGCTAAGTGTGGATCATTTCATTACCTCTGCCAGGCGCGGCGCACCAGCTGAGATATTGTTTTCAGTCAGGTGGCCGGTGGGTATGTGTGTGTATGTGCGCTATATCTTGCATACCACAGGGCCGATCAACCTGTCACTGGGTGCATGTGCTCACAAGCAGCCATGGAGGTGCGTCCGCCAATATTTGGCAACAACAAGTATTTTTTGGTGAAACAATTTCCATTGGTGTCCATTGAAATACAGTTCCGTAGAAAGTTATGTTTTTTAATGCAAGAGGGTGATAGCCTACTACACAGGGTCACACACTTTTGTGATAGCCTCGCCCCATCCCTAACCTTAACCACACTGTTACATGTCATATATGTTACGATGAATTGGAAATGGGGGACCCTGGTGTAAACAAGACGAAAGTCTTTCTCTGGTCTGCATCCCCTTAACAATTGTATGTATTGAGCTGTACTGCACTGTACCCATTCTGCAATCTGTTAATAAAGTTTTCATTCATTCATTCATTCATTAAACCATAGGTGTCAAACTCACGGCCCGCGGGCCAAATGCGGCCCGCCACGTCATTTGATGTGGCCCCCCAAGAGCTCAGGTAAAAAAAAAAAAAAATGTACATTAATATTGGGTTAAAAAATAGCAGTGTTAAAAATAATTGTGGGTTAATGCGTTAATAAAGCTTTAACTTTGACAGCCTTAGTTATTACACATTCTTACACATCTGAGGTATTGATGAAGTAACAAAGGAAAAAAGCCAAAAGCACTTACTCCTCAGACATTCTTTGACAATTTTACAGCCCAAAATACAAAAAAGATCCAGGCGGAATAGGTAACAAAGGGTTGAAGAAATATTGTCTGAACTGTCAGATGCAAACTGGCTGTGTGACATAACCGAGCATCTCGCTCAATTGAATAAGAAGCTGTAGGGACGCAAACAAGTCCCACCCAAAACTTGACCAATATAGTTGTGAACTGAGACAACCCTTATTTTGTTATTTTTGAGTACAGTTACAGTTGTGTGTTCATGCAGACACATAATAGCAATTTCATTACGAATTGAAAATGGGGGACCCTGATGTAAACAAGTCGAAAGTCTTTCTCTGGTCTGCATCCCCTTAACAATTGTGTGTAAAAAAGCATAAAAAGGGGCCCCCCCGCCCAAAAAGGGTCCCCAAAAATCAGCCTTGCAGGCTTCGCCTTTGAGCACCTGCCCCTCTAAAGTCCTGTGCACGTCCCTGCATAACCTTAACCCTAGCCCTAACTTTCTATATATTTTTTTATTTTTTATTTTTTATTTATAGCATTTTCAGCTTTTTTGGTCAACGCAGGACCTTTTGGCCACGCAGGACCGACAGAGGAGAAAGGGTGAAACGGGAGGAGAAGGGGGGAAGACATGCGGCATATGGCCGCCGGGTCGGGGAATCGAACCCGGAGCGACCGCTTCGCGACTCAGCGCGCTATGTGGTGTGCTACTGGAGCGCCCTTACTGTAACTTTCTATCTTAACGTTAAAACAAACCATCATCATAGTATTGCTGTATCAGAGTGGGTGTCTTGGTCTAGAGTGCACTGTCCGCCCACCACAAGCATTGTTAGTTTGACTCCAGACTGCATTGTTTTTTCTGAGGATAAATATATTACGTATGGCTATAAGTATAACATAACGTACATTATGTACCTTTTTTCCTGTGGTCGAGATGAATACTTTATTTACGTTTTCTGATGACACCGTGTGGGTGTTCTTGACAAACATTCAAATGTTCCAAGCACTTTCTATGTACTTCTGTGGACACGTCCGTCGTGTGGTGTGTTCTGCTGTCGGCATTTTAACTTAGAAATGTAGGAAATATAGAGAATGTGGAGTTGACATAATGTCGCGTTGCATATTGGGACGGGCGTTGTGGAAGGAACGCACTGTTAGCTGTTTTGTTAGCTGTTGTTACCCGTTTTATTTGGCTAAAATGTTGGTTAAATCGCTATCGCCATGGTAGGTCAGTACTGCTGCATCAATAACTACCATGATTGGTCACACCATCGTCCAGGGGGGAAACAGGATAATGGAATAAGTTTGTTCCATTTTCCTATGTGTAAAAAACACCATGGGAAGCAGGTTGAGGGGGTGAGGAGAAGACGCAGGGTGGCATGGGTGATTGATTGATTGATTGAAAAGTTTATTAACAGATTGCAGAATGGGTACAGTACAGTACATCTCAATACATACAATTGTTAAGGGGATGCAGACCAGAGAAAGACTTTCGTCTTGTTTCCACCAGGGTCCCCCATTTTCAATTCATCATAACATATATGACATACATGACATACAGATAGACAGTACTGCTACATCTATACATTTATGACATATCAGATTTGCAAATACAGTACTGTTTGTGATACAAAAGTGTCCAGAAAAGGAGTGTATATACATTTGGCGTAGAAACTGTACATTGGAGGAGGTTGGTGGGGTGGGGTTGGGTGGGTTGGGTGAGGGCTGTACATTGGAGGTGGGGGGGGGGGGGGTTGGGTAGGGGACACACACACATTTTACACTGTACATTGGAATGTTGACAAAGCCTTACTTGGTCATTTACTGTACAACTAGGTTAGGACATTTGTAGGGGCCAGTTTCGAATTGCAGTCTCACGTAGGTGTTTTTTGAGAGTGTTTTTGAAGGTGGGTAGTGATTCACATTCCTTTACAGCTTTAGGCAGGGCGTTCCACATTGATGTGGCATAATTGCGAAACGTGTTTAGTCCCTTGTTTGAGCCGAATCTGGGTTTTACATGATTTGTGGAGCTCCCTCTGGTGTTGTGATCGTGGTATTCACTGACCTTTGGGAAGTATTTTGACATGTACATGGGTACCTTGGTCGCGTAGTGTATCTTGTAGACCAGGCCCATTGCAAGTTGCTGTACTCTGTCGTCTACTCTAAGCCATCCTAGGTTGTCAAAGTGGGCAGGGGTGAGGTGGGTTCTAGGAGTCAGGTCAAGTAGTAGTCTGACTAGCTTGTTTTGAGATGTTTGTAATTTGTTTTTTAGTGCCTTTGAGGTGCTTTGGTACCATGAGGTGCAAGCATAGTCGTAGTACCCTTGAATGAGTGCTCCTGCTAGAGTCTTCAGGGTATTCTTGTTTACCAGAGAGGAGATCCGGTACAAGAATCGCGTTCGTTGGTTGACTTTTTTTATTACATTGGATGCCATTTTGTCACAGGAAAGATTAGCCTCTAGGATGGAACCCAGGTAGGTAATTTCATCTTTCCTTGTGACAATATTGTCACCCACTGTAACCGAGAAGTCGTCAGTCTTGCTGAGTTTGTTATTTGAACCGAAGAGAATGGACTCTGTTTTGCCCATGTGTAATGATAGTTTGTTGTCGGCGAGCCATATGCAGATTTTGCCTAGTTCCGAGCTGAGGGCTTTTTCAACCTGTAACTTGTTCTTGTCAGAGACCAGCAGGGCTGAGTCGTCCGCAAACAGGAACAAGTTGCAGTCACAAGCTGACGACATGTCATTTGCATAAATTAGGAATAGTAGCGGTCCTAGTATGCTTCCTTGTGGAACACCACAGCTCACTGTGAGGGGGGGGGATAGGGTACCGTTTACTTCCACCATCTGTTCCCTCCCCTCCAGGTAGGATTGTATCCAGCTCACTGATAAACTATCAAAACCAATTGCTTTTAGCTTGTCAATCAGAATGGTGTGATTGACAGTGTCGAAGGCCTTTTGTAGGTCCAGCATGACCATGCCGCAGTATTTGCCCGCGTCCACCTCTTGTTTGATGTGGTCGTTCAAGTAGAGAAGGCATGTGTCAGTGGAGTGGGATGTTCTGAAGCCAGATTGGAATTCGTAGATTAGATTTTTTTCCGCGAGGTATTTTTCGATCTGTTCGTATACTATTTTTTCCATGACTTTCGAGATGGATGTAAGGATAGAAACAGGGCGGTAGTTACCCGGGTCTAATTTGCTGCCCTTTTTGTGCAGGGGTGTTACTCTCGCAATTTTGAAGTCCTTGGGGACGTGTCCCTGTTTTATGGAGAGGTTTATTATGTGTGTGATGACTGGGGTGATGGCTGCTGCTGAGTCTCTGAGGAATTTGGAGGGGATGTTGTCATGGCCAGTGGCCTTGTTTGGTTGGAGGGCGCTCAGTTTTTTGAGTACCTCATCTGTAGTTACTATTTCCAGTTTGAAGTCGTCTTTGTGGACGCCTAGGTTCATGTAGTATGCTACTATGTGTTCTACCCCATACTGCCCTGAGTGGGAGGGTAGTTTGTTTACCAGTGTTGTGGCTATGTTTGTGAAGAAAGTGTTTAAGTAATTGGCTACATCCAGCTTGTCTGTGATGAGCGTGTTGTCCGTCTTTATGTTTATGTTTGAGAACCTGGTTTTGAGTTTTTTACTGCAGCCTAGTTGATTGTTGAGTAATTTCCAAAGTTCACGTGGTTTATTTTTGTTTTCCTCGGTTTTGTCATTGATGAAATTTTTTTTTGCAGTTTTGATCATGGAGTTTACGTCATTTCTTAGTCTGTTTCTTTCTAGGGTCGCAGCAGTAAGAAAGAAAGATGTTACTTTTAACAACATTCCTGCAGCAATGAGAGTATGTCTTCTGCATTTTAAATCAGGTGAGTTCTCTGGTCTCTAACTTTAGCCAAACCTTGACCATTATTGTTCTTATGATGGTGTATGTGTGTGTGTGTGTGTGTGTGTGTGTGTGTGTGTGTGCGTGCATGCGTGTGAGTGGAGCAATAATGGTGAAATCCGCAAAATAGGCAAATCAAAAAATACATCAAATGCTGAGGGATGCAAAGTATTTATTGCTTAGGCTACTTATTAGCTTTAGGTAGACATTTATATTCCAGTTGATTGATGTTTTATCTGGCTATATTAGGACAGAATTAGTGGACAGGGGAAACTGCATTTAAATCACCGTTATCATTAAAGGATAACTCCACTTTTTTTTTTAATTAGCTTATTTAACATCTTCCCTGGAGTTAGACAAGAAGATGCATACCTTTTTTGTCTCTGTGCGTGCATTTTAGCTTTGGGAATAGACGCTCCGTTAGCATAGCTTAGCTTCATCACTGGAAGTGGGGGAGGACAGTAGCCTTACAGTGCCTTACAGTGTATTGCAAGGTCTGACATTGACCAAACTTGATATGCATGACCTTGGTGGGCTCTAGGTCAACTCCTGAAAAGGGGGTCAATGCCAGACTTTGCAATCAAAAGTTAGGGGGCTAATAACCCTTGCCATAATTTCAGTGCGCCCCTAACTTTTGATTGCAAGGTCTGACATTGACCCCCTTTTCAGGAGTTGACCTAGAGCCCACCAAGGTCATGCATATCAAGTTTGGTCAATGTCAGACCTTGCAATACACTGTAAGGCACTGTAAGGCTACTGTCCTCCCCCACTTCCAGTGATGAAGCTAAGCTATGCTAACGGAGCGTCTATTCCCAAAGCTAAAATGCACGCACAGAGACAAAAAAGGTATGCATCTTCTTGTCTAACTCCAGGGAAGATGTTAAATAAGCTAATTTAAAAAAAAAGTGGAGTTATCCTTTAAGACCTAGCGGAGATTTGTGCTCCACTGAGCACACCTAGTTCCAGGCGGATCTTGAAAAGAGAGGCAGAGAGCATGCTGGGAGCTGCAGTTCTCTGCCAGACTTTACAAACACTTGTAGGATTGGTGGTTCAGGGAACGCAGAGCATCCGCAAGTGATTTGCAAGATACTGAGCCACAGACCTCATTATCTGAAGACCAAGACCCAGACACCCTGACCCAGACTTGTATTCCTCAGAGACTTGTGATGTGTGCAGATCAGGTGTCCTGCCCGCGTGTAGCTGTTTCGCAACAGTAAGTGACTTCCGGGGTAGGCCTGATTGGCCCCGACAGGCACGTGACGCGCAACTTTCTCTGCCGCGCGGCACGCTCCGCGGAGCCCTTACGGAATTACGTAACCGTCCAAATACGCCATGACTCTCATTCGGCGCTATAGCTCACCTCGCAGAGCAGCGGTCCTGCGATCCTGTGGTCCGTTGTTGGTGAGTTCGAATCCCATCAAATCTTTTTTTTTAACGTGATTTTTTTTTTAACGTGTATTCTTTCGCCGGTTAAGGTTAGGCATGGTTAAGGTTAAGGTTAAGGTTAGGCATTGTTTCGGAGTTGGTTAAGGTTAGAACGGTTAAGTTTAGGCGCTGTTAAGGAGCTGGTTAAGGTTAGAGTTTGTGTTAGAGAATGGCAATATTCTTTCTATGGTTAAGGTTAGGCATGGTTAAGGTTAAGGTTAGGCATTGTTTCGGAATTGGTTAAGGTTAGAACGGTTAAGTTTAGGCGCTGTTAAGGAGCTGGTTAAGGTTAGAGTTTGTGTTAGAGAATGGCAATAGACAGCCTATTTCCGCGCGACAGCTCTCAGCAGCCTCGTTGCGCGTCCTGAGTTTGCCGCGTCACGTGCCTGTCGGGGCCAATCAGGCCTACCCGGAAGTCACTTACTGTTGCGGAACCGGTACACGCGTCCTGCCCAAGCCACCTGCATGCCTGAACAACAACAACAAAAGGCTGTGTTATGTAGGACAACCTTTGACCTTTAGAGACACTAGACCTTCAACAACTGTGAAAGACTTGTATATTATAGGTCTTGACCAAAAGAAGGCATTCGATTATATCTTCTGTGATTACAAAAATAAAAATAAAGATTAAATTGTATTAACTCATTCAGCGCCAGAGGTTGCTGTTTACCTTACCGTTGAAATGCCAACGCCTTTTAACATGGGGATACGTGGCTGTGTTTGCAGGCCTAAAGCTATATTATATATTATAGCTATGAATCTAATAATAGAGTCGATTGTTCTTGAGTTTCTTCCGGTCAAGATGCAAAAAACAGATACTTTTTCCATCCATACATTCCCGTTTTATACCAACGTGAATATGAGTGTAGTTTCAGTCTGGTGTAATTTCCTAAATGCTGCGTAATGGCCGGCAACGTGTATTCTAGTAAAAGCGTTATCGTTTCTTCCCTGGACTAGCCACTGTTCTCAAATCAAATTTAGATTATCGGTATTATGTTTCATGATGGATGCATGAAATGGGGGGGGGGGGGGGCGCCCCTCCGTGCTTCGATCGCCCCCAACGGAACACGCCACACAGGGCTGGGCGATTCTTGCTAAAATGTGAATCACGATTTTGCTCTCTAAGAATTGAGATCACGATTCTCTCACACGATTCTTATTTTTCCAATAAAATCATTTATTGCACTCTTTTTTTCTACTTTTTATCCTATTTTTCTGTATTTTTCTCCCATCCCAATTTTTGTCGTTATGCCAATTCCCCCCTCCCCTTCCTGGTTGTTGCGTGCATTTGCCCCCTACTTGCCGGTCTAGGGAGCCCTGAAGTCTATCAGATGCTTCCTCCGATACATAGGAGACAGCCAGCAGCCTCTTTTCACCTGACAGCGCAGACTCTCATTGGTGAAGTGTGGGACGATCACACTACCTTCACCAGTTCCTTCCCTTGCTGTGCAGGCGCCCTGACCGACCTGTAGGAGTCGCTGTTTACAACGACCAGGATACCACCCACCGGCTTCCCACCCGCTGACACTGCCAATCGTATCAGTATGACAACCGGCCAAGCCGGAGGCACCGCTGACAGCCGGATTCGATACCAGTGTCTCTGCGGTGGTAGACAGACGCTTAGTCCACTGCTCTACCCGGCCGCTCTCTATTGCACTCTTTCTTAAACAGACAACATAACATATATGAAAGTGCTTGACTTAAACTTAAAGGGGAACTCCACTTTTTTTGGAAATTAGCTTATTTAACATCTTCCCTGGAGTTAGACAAGAAGATGCATACCTTTTTTGTCTCTGTGCGTGCATTTTAGCTTTGGGAATAGACGCTCCGTTAGCATAGCTTAGCTTCATCACTGGAAGTGAGGCAGGACAGTAGCCTTACAGTGCCTTACAGTGTATTGCAAGGTCTGACATTGACCAAACTTGATATGCATGACCTTGGTGGGCTCTAGGTCAACTCCTGAAAAGGGGGTCAATGTCAGACTTTGCAATCAAAAGTTAGGGGGCTAATAACCCTTGCCATAATTTCAGTGCGCCCCCTAACTTTTGATTGCAAGGTCTGACATTGACCCCCTTTTCAGGAGTTGACCTAGAGCCCACCAAGGTCATGCATATCAAGTTTGGTCAATGTCAGACCTTGCAATACACTGTAAGGCACTGTAAGGCTACTGTCCTGCCTCACTTCCAGTGATGAAGCTAAGCTATGCTAACGGAGCGTCTATTCCCAAAGCTAAAATGCACGCACAGAGACAAAAAAGGTATGCATCTTCTTGTCTAACTCCAGGGAAGATGTTAAATAAGCTCATTTCCAAAAAAAGTGGAGTTCCCCTTTAAAAGTATCTTGTAAACTCAAGTCAGAATCGTCATCATTTAAAAAAGTAAAAAAAAAAAAAAATGATAAAATAAAATCGTCATCATTTAGAATGAGATTGCATAGGTCTATGAATCGAGATCGCAATATTTTTTCGATTAATTGCCCAGCCCTACCACACACACACACCACACACACTTCCTTCATGCTCCGATCGCATGAAGGAATTTTTGGATCAACGCAATATTGATACCATATAGCCCTTACCTTGACCAGGATCTGTCCCGAAAAGAATATTCCAATTATCTGATCACCATTCCAAGTACTGATGTCGATCGTGTTGCCAACGTAATCCAGCACTGAACATGAAGCGGGGGTGCCCGACCCTCGTCGATGCATGCGTTATAAGCGCTTGGCTTGCCTGGCTAGTTAGACTCCGCCCGCAGGCCGCAGCTCGACCGACACACCAAACCACATCGTTTCAAATGGAGCGCAATAGCGGCCGCAAGGCGGCAGGCGGCTGTATTGGACTTTTGCGATATCAGACCCATCCCCAGTGATAACATAGGGTCCCGGGATGTTTTATGAATGGAAATATCGAATAAAAGAAATAACGATGGAAACCTGAGTATACTCGGGTTTTCGGGAGTCCTAGCGCTCAACGTTCGAGTTAACCCGACTATAGTCTGGTCCGGCGCCCAATGTGTTAAGGAGCTAAATTGAACCAGGATAAAATGGAAGGAGCTTGGATGGGTCTAGAGATGAAAACAAAACACAATTAAAGTAAATGTAATAGTTAAATATGAAATATGTGTGTATATACTGTATATACTGTATGCAAGTATACTGTATGGAACAGTCTGAATGTGGTGCTAAAGCAATGTCCAAATATGAGACAATTCAAACTGATTTATAAGGAAATTATGTTCACGAGGTACAGGGATGAGGAAGGGACTTGATATTCACGGGTGTTTACATTTTTATTTTTTTAATTTCATGTTTTACACATATAGTTTTTGTTTTTTTTGTTTTGCATATATATATATATATTTGTTTTGAAATGTTTTAAATTAGTACACTCATTTGAGTAGTGGAAAGGGGGTAGGATTAAATAAGTGTATACTTGTAAATTTGTTTGGCTTTTGTTTAGTTATTTATTTTGTTTGAGTTATGTTTTGATTTTGTTTAGTTATTTATTTTGTTTGTATTCATTCATCGTGGAAAAGAAAATGATAATAATTCGACATTTTAGTTTTCTAAGCAGATATATACTCAGAACGTAAGGTTATCCTATAACCCTAGTTAAATAAGAACGATATTCCATTTGTTCCATCCAGTTTAATAAAGAAGAAAACAATATACAAATAAGTCTCGGACGACTGCAGGTGTATTTACAAGTAGCGTCTCAACTTCCTGTTCCGGTCGCTGCGCTACTGTGCAGGACCGTCTGTTATAGAGGCGCTGTCTAGATATTCTCTATCTCCCCCAGAGTCTTTAACATACTGTGTAAAGGCTGAGAAATAATAATAAACAAACACACAAAAATGTGGACAAATACCTGTATAACCCACACCCAGGCTATGTGACTATAAATCATGTGTCCATTATGTGACTAGCCCATGGAATAGTCCCTGTGCCAGGCAGGCACTCTGGTCGCCCTGGTGGATCGGCGTAAGTCCGCCCTAGGTACAGGGGACGACACAGTGGGCCCCGGTGGGGGATCGCCTCCCGGGTCCAAAGGGGCCGGTGGTGACGCCTGAAGGACCGTGTGCGAAGCAGGCAGCGTCCCGCGCCGGGGTTGGCTCGCCAACGTGAGTACCGGTGGCGATGTGGGGGACACAAGGTCGCAGTTGGGGTCAGGCAGACGTGGTGTGACAACGAGTGCTGGTGGTACGGTGACACGGGTCGCCAGGTCGTCGTAAATTGATCGAGGAGGTGGAAGGTTGTTGCGAACAGGGCTGAACCTGCGCAGGAACCTCCTGTTCCGAAGTGTGACTCTGCCCGAGCCGTCGACCTTGACCACGTATTGGTCATGCTGGCGTACCTCCACAACACTGCCAGTCCTGTCCCATTTGTTGGGGTAGGGCCCTGTCTGGTTCTGTACACGGACCATGTCCCCTACCATGAGTGGCGGGAGGCGTTTTGTGTGCTCTGCCCAGGCATCCGCTGTGCGGATGTGGCGTTTGCGGAGAGCCTCCTCCCTTGCCGTCAGTGTCTCACGCCAGGTCTCGTGTGGTCTGTACTTCCCAGGTACAACCGGGATGAAGTCACGTATCGGGCGGCCGAAGACACACATTGCCGGAGATATTTTCGTGTCAGGGTCAGGTGTGTTACGATATTGCAGGATCGCTCTCTGCACAGCATCTGTGTCAAGCTCCCCCTTTGGGCCGGTGTTGTCCGTGATAAGGCGTTTCATTGTCTTTACCCCAATCTCAGCGCGGCAGTTGCTGTGGGGGAAGGCCACAGATGAGAGGCGGTGGTGTACGCCCCATCTGTATAGAAATGACCTGGTCTCGGTGGAGGTGAACTCTGGGCCCCCGTCTGATGTGAGCTCTTCTGGCGTCCCGTACGTCACGAAGGCCCGACGTAGGTGATTTATGAGGCCGGCGGCGCCCCCCGTCGCCTTCGAGATGATCGGCCAGTTTGAGTACCGGTCCACCGTCACGAGGTAGTGCACGCCCCTGTGCATGAAGAAGTCCGAACACACCGCCTGAAAAGGGTAAACAACTGGGATCGGCGGGGTTGGCAGCGCTCCAGGCTGTGAAGGTGCCATCCGGTGGCAGTGCTCGCAGTTCCTCCGAGTGGCGCTGATGTCAGCCGACATGCCTGGCCAGAACACAGAGGATTCTGCGCGGGCGGTCATCATCGATACGCCCTGGTGGGCAGCGTGTAGGGCGCTCAGCACTTCTCTGCGGAGAGAGAGTGGTATAATCACCCTGTCCTTGTACAAGACCACCCCATCAGTTGATGTGATGTTCTCACGGTACTGGTGGAAGTCACGGATCGTCGTCGGCATCTCGAATTTTGAGTCGGGGATGCCGTCCGTCGCCATTTCCTCCAGGGTGCGCATCTCACCATCGCTGCTAGTGGCCTCCCTGACACGATCCCATGTCACTGACCGCAATGATTCAAGGCCCGCAGCACACCATGCCAGGTCATCCTCCTCAGTGTCGTCATCATTCCCTGGCTCGGTCTGGCGTAGGAAGGACAGTACATCAGTGTGCGTACTGGGTGGGAGGTGGGCGTTGTCATCTGGAAGGTCCATAAGTGATGGCCGTGTGGTGCCAACCGGCCTACGTGACATGGCGTCCGCCGCCTTGTTCCTCATGCCCGGGACATGCACGATGCGGAAACGATAACGCAAGGTCTTCTCCTTGAGGTTCCGTAGGCGTGGGTTTGGTATGTCATCGAGCGCCCTGTCTGCAAGGAGTCTCAGCAGCGGCTTATGGTCTACAGCTACAATCAAGTCCTCGCATCCCAACACAAAGTAGCGTGCCTTGTCCAATGCGTCCGCGACCGCAAGAGCCTCGCCCTCTATGGGCGCGTACCTGGACTCCGCCGCATGCGTGAATCTGCTGCCAACCAGGGTTATCTTCCACCCATCAGTGCAGCAGAAGGGTCTGACTGGCATACATCGGCAATGTTTCTGGAATAACCAGAATCCAATGCCCTCCTTTGACCAGTCC
Organism: Notolepis coatsorum; assembly: GCF_963971535.1. NCBI lineage: Eukaryota > Metazoa > Chordata > Actinopteri > Aulopiformes > Paralepididae > Notolepis > Notolepis coatsorum. The sequence continues at coordinate 32,544,329 of NC_140175.1, read as the reverse complement.
GTGGCGATACATGTTGGCCTGGTTTTGTCAAAAATGCGGACACCACGCTCAATTTCTTCGATGATCACATCCTTTGACTCACGGAATATGTCTTCCAACTCCGCGGACCACTCGAAGCGTTCTCCACTCTTCAGGAGCTTCCGGAATGGCTGCATACGCTTGGCCATACTGAAGGCGTAGGCCACCTGGTTGACCAGCCCGAACCACGACCTGATGTCCGTGACATTACGTGGTTGTGGGAAGTCGTGTATCGCCTCCAGGTAGCGACTGCACGGTCGCACATCAGTCATGGTGATTGTAAAGCCAGCGAAGTCCACCGTGGGTGCGCTAAAAATGAACTTCTCCGGGTTGAGGACTATTCCATTCCGGCCGCATATGTCCAGCCACTGGACCGCCTGGAAGTAGCTCTCCTCAATCGTATCTGACCATAGTAGCGTGTCGTCTATGCACTTAGTTTTGTTGCCTATGTCCGCGACAACCTCGTCATACCGTCGCGAGTAACCGTCCCCCGATGCCATGTACCCCTGCGGGGCCGACAGGTACCGGTAGCGGCCCCATGGGGTTATGAACGTCGTCTTGTGGCGATCGTCCTTGTGTAATGGGACGCTGTGGTAACCATTCCAGGCATCAAACACAGTCTTGAGTTTCCCGTTAGGCACACATCTCGCTTGGTGGAATGGAGATTGGGTGTGGTGGGTCTCGCGGAGTGCATACTTGTTCAGGGCCTGGAAGTCGACAGTGCGTCGCAGTTTGCCTGTCTTCTTCGCGCAGATCACCATGCGATGACACCACGTCACTGGTGTACCGATTGGTACTTCCTCCAACACGCCGAGGCGGACGTCCTGGTCGAGGCCTGCCTTTACCTCCTCTTGCCAGTGTAGGGCCACGGGGATGGGGGTGTGACAGGCAACCGGTGTCGCATCCTCATTAAGCATGAGGCGGAGTGGTGGGCCGGTCATTTTCGGTAATGTCTGGTGGGGGCATGTGTTAAATGTGCTCTGAGCGTACAGTTCTAACAAGTGTCTCCGTAACGCCTTCCTGTTAGCCTCGATCGCCAACATGGGGAGTGTGGTTGGCCTGGTCGGCGGCTCCGCACGCCGCGGGCAGTCACATACTTCTGATGTCGCCAGATTCACCTCCCCGAGTGTTGGGAACTGGGCGGAGATCATTCCCAGGTCCACGCAGGCTGCGCGGGAGAGAAATATGCGGTCTGAGGTGTCCGTCACATACGCGATTTGGCGTGTCTCCAACCTTCGAGCGTCACCACTGTTGCCGGCGAATCTGACTACCGCAGCTCCGAGGATCCGAATTCCCTTATTGTTTGCAGCTTTCATGGTCATGGATACGGGGATGAGGTCCTCTGTGCTTAGGCCCATTTGTTGAGCGACTTTAATGCCGATCAGGCAGCTTTGGCATCCCGTATCGGCCATAGCAGGCAGGGATACTGCACGGGTGCGTTTTAGGAGGTCAAAACCCAGAGCCTTGTAATCCTCGTGCTCGGTGGTGAGAGTGAGGTTGACGTATGGCTGCGGGCTGGACGCACGCTTCATCCACTTGTCGCACATATCATCGTACAGGTGGTGAGCGAGGGGAAGCGTGCGTAACTCGCCATCTGTGCTGATTGTGCATAGCTCAACGAATGCTGCTGTCTGCTCGTCACACGTCCAGTCTGTCTCTCCGGGTGGGGGCCTAGTCGATCGGCCACCCAGGCAGGCCCTCTCGAGGTGATTCTGGCGGCCACACTTCCGACACTTTTTACCGTATGCTGGGCACTCGGCACGTCTGGCGTGCCACTGGGGTGTTTTGCCGTGGCCCACCTCGCCGCAGTGGATGCATACCCCTTCGGGCTTGGCCTTTGGTTTCTCTAGCCTGGCTCCTCCTCTGGCGCGGGTGTCCTGTTGTCTCACCCGCCTGTACGAACTGCTGACCGTGTCCGCGCTCTGAGGGTCAAGCAGGCGCGATGCAGAGCGCTTTCCAGACTCCTTAGCCTCGATATACTCGATCATGTCCTTTAGTGGCATGTTCTGGTTCTTCTCACCGAGCAGGTCGAGCTGTATTTCCGAATCTGCAATGCCACGGGCAATCACGTCACGTAGGATCTCTTCCGTGAAGTCGTTGACTTGGTCGCACCCTGTCCTAGTGCATTTCATCTGGTACTTGCACGTGTCCGCCTGCCCCTTGATGCGGGCGTGGAACGACCGGATGGGCTCTTCATAACCCTGCCGCATGTTAGACAGGGCTGCCCGAGCTACCATGGTGTTCTCTGCGCGAACGGCGAGTGCCTTCATGGCAGCGAGGACGTCCTCCTCGTCGTTGCCCGCTAGGCTCCTGCCTGCCGCGCGTGTGAGGTCCTTCCTCAGATCCTCCTCGCAGCACTCCAGTAGCTGTGAAACTATGTCGGGCCCGACCAGCTTGGTGCCTGTTTTATACTCACCCCAGCGGGTTACAAAGTATGACCAGGCCTCGCCCGTTCCGGCCAGTGCTATGGAGGGACGCTTTAGCTTCTCCATTTTAGCATTTGCGCCCGGCGCCCAGGGGGCTGCGCCTGCGACATGTATAGTGGCGTGTACACTTAACATGGCCGCCACCACGGCCGCCGCTACATGCTCAGCTACATAGTCACAATCCTCAATAGGGCACTCTGCATTTATAAGCACCATTGTCAGTTATTTGGATGAATAATTAATAGCTTGCTTCCAATGTATAAAAATTACTTCAGACTACAGCTGTAGCTCCAAAAAAATAATCCCTTTTGGCATCTTCCGTTGGAACTAATAATAAAAGTCCACTATAATCCAATGAAAGCAAAAAAAAATCCATACCAATTGTCGACGTTAACAGTGTCCTGGTCCTTTAAGTCGACAAGGTGCCGTGTTGTTTGCCGACGGCTCCGTCGACTATCCGACTTTCTCCGGTCTGTTTGCGCACCTCGTCGTCCTCCTCTGATCCACAGTCCACTGATCATATCCGTTGGACTACATCCAGATATTTGTATATAAATAAGAACGATATTCCATTTGTTCCATCCAGTTTAATAAAGAAGAAAACAATATACAAATAAGTCTCGGACGACTGCAGGTGTATTTACAAGTAGCGTCTCAACTTCCTGTTCCGGTCGCTGCGCTACTGTGCAGGACCGTCTGTTATAGAGGCGCTGTCTAGATATTCTCTACTAGTTATATGAGTATAGCGAGCGCTCTGCTTGGAACTATCCCTTTATCCATTCTAACAATGAAAAACTTTCTCCACATGTACACACCTATTTACCTCCGCCTGGCCACACCCACATCCGCTCCTATATAAGCGGGGTCGTGGCCACACAATCAGCTCCTTCCCAAGTCTTTCACCACCGAAGGCAAAGACCATGGGGTCCTCAGTGAGTCAGAGCAGAGCGCTCGCTATACTCATATAACTAGGGTTATAGGATAACCTTACGTTATAGATCGTATAGCTTTACGCTCTGCTCTATTCGAACACAGGAGCTGAGCAGAGCAAAAAGCTCGACAGATGTACCCGCTGAAGCCCCCTACAACCATCAGAACCGGGGAGGACCCGAGCAGGCCCTCCCTAGTGGAGGACGGGAGGGAGATCGGATCCGACTGTGCGAAGAGAGTTTAGCACCTCAAACGCACAGGGTGAGCAGACCGTGGGACTTACCTTCATTCAGAAGGACCCGCGACCACTCGGGCGCGCATCCCACATGCCACCAGGGAACGGACGGAGGGAGGGAGGGGTGAAACAAATGGAGAAGGACCAAGCCCCCTAACACAGCGCAAGGTACAACACAGTATGGACCAAGCACGTCACTGTTAAGGGCAACTCGTGGTGGCATACATATGACACACACATCCACAACATCAATCCCTGCGACGCCCGGTCCGACCCGGCATTTTCCCCCCAGAAAAGCACAAAGTCCTTCGGGGTACCAAGACCTGTGCCCCGGCGGACAACGGGTTAAACTGACCTGGTCCGGTGTGACCAGAACCAGTCCTGTGTCCTAGTCACACCGCCAACCCCAGTCCTAAGAGGGGGGTAGGTACGCGTGTCGATCCAAAACATCACAGAGGGCGCCACCAAGACGGTCAGTACACGAACGCACTGCTCCTGGTGGCCCACCTCATGGGCGTGAGACCCCTCCGCCAATGTTTTGATCTACTCCGTCATCCCCCCCCGGAGATGCACGTGAGCCGTCGAGTCTAACATAGTGCACTGGCGCTCGGTAGAGATAAAAATCTCCTTCCCAGCCGCCCGCATAGAAAACACCGTTTCTACGAATTGGGCAACCAAGGCACGCCAGCCATAAAGTGGTTCCACATCGAAAGCACCCAGGGCCAGCGCTATATGCACGTCGAGAACCCGAAACATATCGATGGTAAATTCTAATAAGAAACACCAGACAACGTTTCCTCCATGCTGTCTGGGACGAGCAGCAGGAAGCCGGCCTATAAGACACAGACACTGGTCTCATATGACGTGTCTGAGGGTAAACCCTGTCAATTCTGCTCTTTACATAAGAGGGGAAGACAGAAGTTCCCCCAGAGAGACCTCTACGTGAGTAGCAATTGAAAAAGATATATGTAATAATTGGGCCAAGTGACCAACGACCCAATACACACTTTAATAGAGAGCAGAGCAGAAAACAAACAGTTTTCGAATGCATCGCATCATCCAACTTTGACAATGACAGCGGTCTGCAGCAAACTCACGGATGTCTCATGGCCAATAGGAAAAACGCGCCCAGTTACTTATTCCATGGCCGGGGTAAATCCCGTGACCCACCCATCCTAATATGGAGTGGGACCAGGGAACCCCCCCCCTTCCCCCTCCCTGTGACGCGCTGACCCCTCAGCCGACAGGGAGACTGACAGGCAGGAGGTCCAACCTCCTGGCCAATCAGTAAAGGGGGGAGGGGTTTATTAGTCCACCCCTTATGACCCCTCACCCCTGATACGATGCAACAACAAAGCAGAGCCATGACACCAGTCGTAGCGCGCTACATGAAAGCGATTATACCTGTTAGGGTAACAGCTTCACATTCTGCACGCCAGCCACAGACGATAACCTCGTTTGTGCAAAAAACGGGCTTTATACACGGCTTCAGGCTCATGTGCAAAACTTGCTACCTGCATTTTTACACCTTTACCCTAAAGTAAAGAAAAAACACAGACCAAAGAGAGGGGCCAAAGGCCTTGGTACAAGAGCTATACATGTAAACGTCTGTAGGCTAACACCCAACCCAGTTGTGGACTCAATGCCACGTTTACTTAAACGTAAAAACACGATACACACAACCCTCTTTACACAATAAAAAAGGCAAAAGTTCACTCTCACTACTGCAAGAGGAACGTGTCTTTTATGACGAGAGAAGACCTCGACCAAGTGCTAGCTACAGGCCTTGCTAAGTCATACATAATAGCGACCAAACAATTTTCAGAGAAAACTGCACTACTCCCTAAGCAAGAGCACAACCCCAGCAGTAGCTGAGGGTTTACACCGTATCCCCAAAAATATAGTGAATCAACACACGTTTTGTAAACAAAATCATATTTGAGGGAGGGGGGGGGACAGGGGCAAACCGGGGAATAATTTCACCCACCCCCTCACCACCTCACCCCTGATACGACACCAAAAGAAAAACAGAGCCGTGACACCAGGTGCATGGCGCGCCAGATGAAGCACATACTTACCTGTAGATGCACGCCAGCCACAGCCGATAACCTCGTTTGAAAACAGGTTTTATCCACGGCTCTGCTTATGTGTGAAAACTTGCCACTCGTTATTTTTACCATTACCATTAAGCAAAGAAACTAACAAGCTAAGAGAGGGACTCAGGCCCTTGATCACATGCCACTATGTACTGTACAGCGCTGTAGGTTAACACCCAGCCAGTTGTGGACTCAACCACGTTGTCTAAAAAAGATTTGAACATGAACACACACACAACTTCTCATCATACAACAAAAACCCCAGTTCATTTTTACTCACGTTAAAATAACGCTATTTTTAGGTAGAGAGAAAGACATAAGCCTTGGCCAATGCTAGAACCTAAGCTATACAAAATAGCGACCAAGACAATTTTCACACAGCACACGTCGTATCTCCAAATGCAGTGAAGTAACATATGTTTTGTTAAACAAAGACATCGTTATTAACCAAAAACATTCGGGAGGGGGAGGAAGGAAGAGTGGGGCAATGTCCTTCGGACACCTACCTGCACCTCGTACGCAGGACGAAATGGCCGCAAACACAGGTTGGTCTACCACGTTGACGAGGCCTCTCGCTGGCGGGGCCAGAAGCGGCGACGGCTGGAGCCTCGCTCCGGTGCGACGCCCCCCTCCTGCGGCCGGTCATGGCGCAGGCCCGACGACATCTTCTGCCAGAGATGACGCCGTAGATGAGTGCCAGGGCCCGCTACCTCCTCACGGCTAGCGCCAATGGTTGTAACACAAGCTAACAGCTAACTCCATGTTAACGCCAGCGTAGCCGCCAGCTAACAACTTAGCCTAACAGCTAACTGGCTAACAGTTAGCTTCTACCGGCTATCGATAGCCACCAGGTGTTAGGGTTTGTAACCGACCCCAAGCGCAACGGCACAGAGAGAGTTGTTTCAGAGTTAGCCAAAGCAAGGGCGTATTTATTCTCAGAGTCACAAGATAGAATTAGGTTGAGCAACAGAACAAACGGGGAATCTGGCATGTGAAGATTTGCGGCTCTGCAGATTCTCCCAGTAGGTGGTGGTGAGGAATTAGCTTGTGACGTCTGAAGCGCTCTGCAGATCCTCCCAGCATTCACTCCAGGTGGAAACGGAGAGAGAGAGAGAAATCCCAGTTAACCCAGCGCACAACAGAAACAGAGAGGTGACTGATCCAAACTACTATCCAAGTGACTTGATCTTCGGTGTGATACACACAGTTAGCAGAGTCCAGAGAAAAAACAATACGGTAATCCAAAGTGTAAATCCAACAACAAAAATAGGTGAGAACAGTATAACAAAAACGGGATCTCTTCGGTGTTTCACAAACACACAAAAAACTGGTGATCCAAAAATAACTGTTTCCAAAAACTCACCAGAGCGCAATGCGTAAAGCGGGCAGAAAAACGAGGCGCAGCTTCGTACGGGGAATCAGGTTCTCCACAGGGATAACTTCACAAAAGTCCTGGGGAGCAACAGACAGGGAACAACGACGGGAAGGACAGGCAAATACAGCAGAATATTCAAAACGATCCAACATCGATATTAGGGGAATCAGGGTATATAAAGCCACAGGGCGCTGATGACAAGCTGTGACAGCTGCGGGATGAAATTGATCATTGCTCCAGAAGCGTGTGGTGGGGAGAGCACCAATCAACACGGCAACTTACAGGAAAGAAGCGTGTGGCGGGGAATGCAATTAATTAACGAAATACCTTAAAGGAACGGAGCGTGTGGGTGAGGAGCGGACCAATCATCACAGTACTTTAGGAAGCCTGTGGTGGGGAAAGAACCAATCCTCACAGTACCCCCCCCTCCACGGGAGCCACCCGGCGACCCACTCGGCCCCGGCCTGCCCGGACGGGACCGAAGGAAGCCGGCGATCAGGGGCACTGGAGAGGGGGACAAAGACAGAGGCCCGGAGAGGGGGACCGGAGACGGGGACAGAGGACCGGCGAGGGAGGCCGGAGACGGGGACAGGGGCCCGACAGCGGAGGCCGGGCACGGGGACAGAGGACCGGCGAGGGAGGCCGGAGACGGGGACAGAGGACCGGCGAGGGAGGCCGGAGACAGGGACAGGGGCCCGACAGCGGAGGCCGGGCACGGGGACAGAGGACCGGCAAGGGAGGCCGGAGACGGGGACTGGGACCCGGTGAGGGGGCTGGACGGTACCTGCAGACACTGGGCACGACAGGAGGAGCTCCACCCCTTGATGGTACCGGAGGACCAGGCTCGTGCAGCGCGAGCCAGGGCCTGCCCAGGACCACAGGGACAAGAAGAGAGCTGGTGACGAAAAACTGGAGTCTCTCAACGTGGTTACCAGCAACGGTGAGAAGGACTGGACAGGTGCGTTGAGTGACGTCAGCCAGGCGGCGATGATCCAGCGCGAAGACCTCCAAGGGCCTCTCGAGGTCCTCAAGTGGAATGTTGGCCCGGGTGGCAAACCCAACGTCCATGAAACTCCCATCAGCACCAGAGTCCATGAGTGCACCCACCGTCGCCCGCTGGTCCGCCCAGGCTAGGGTGACGTCCGCCAGACGGTTAGGTGGTGCACGGGTGGGGGAACAGGAAAAACGGCTCACCAGGATCTCCCGGGGTCCCGGCGAGCCTGGTCTTCTTGGCCGGGTAGGGCAATTGGAGACACAGTGTCCATCCCGGCCACAGTAGAGGCAACGGCCGGACCTGAGCCTGGACTCCCGTTCGGCCGGGCTAAGGCGGTTGCGTCCCAGCTGCATGGGTTCCTCCTCGGTCACGGCTCGGGAGGGAACAAACCCACCAGTCACGGAGGGGGCAGGACGGTCAGCATCGTAGAGGCGGCCGCCAGGAAAGGGAGCCGTAAGGCCGGTGAGGCGGAAAGACCTGAGCCCTGGACTCACTGAATACCTCCTCGAGGTCGTGGTACTCGGGGGGTACATCTGGGGTACTGAAACCCTCCTCGAGGTCGTGGTCCTCGGGGGGTACGTCTGGAGTACTAAAAACCTCCTCGAGGTCGTGGTCCTCGGGGGGTACGTCTGGGGTACTGAAGACCTCCTCGAGGTCGTGGTACTCGGGGGGTACGTCTGGGGGTCCCCGTCGTGCTCGCTCACGCCTTCTCTCCCGGAGGCGTCCGTCGATGCGGATAGCGAGGCTGATCAGGCCCTCGAGAGAATCGGGCTCCTCTTGGGTCGCGAGCTGGTCCCTTACTGCGTCGTTGAGCCCCCTCAGGAAGGTGAGACGAAGCGCTTGATCGTTCCAACCGCTCTCCGTTGCGGCCAGTCTGAACTCCAGCGCGTAGTCTCTGACACTGCCACTGTCCTGCCGGAAGGTGCCCAACCGAGCTCCTGGGTCCTGGCCACGGGCTGGGTGGTGAAAAACCCTGCAGAGTTCAGCCACGAAGTCTGGGTAGGAGAAACAGAAGTATGCCCCCATTGCCCAGGAGGCAGTGACCCACTGGGCTGCCCGGCCTGAGAGCAAGTTAGTCATGTAAGCCACTCGGGCTCCCCTTGAAGTGAAACAACTGGGTTGATGACGAAAAACCAACTCACATTGCATGATGAATGTGGCACAATCCTCGAAGTTACCGTCGAACAACCGTGGTTCGGAGAGACGGGGCTCCCGAGGTGCGGGATTGGGAGGCGCGGGACCTGCCAGGGCTGCGGGTGATGCTCCGGCCGAGGCTCCTGAAGGAAGTGGGGTTACAAGCAAGGTGTTAACGGTTTCACTCAGCGTTTGTAAGTGGAGGAGAATACTAGACTGCTGGCTAGCCAGAGCCCCCAGGGACCCCTGAATAAGCAGGACCTGCTCTCGGAGTTCCTGTACAGCAGCCGCAGCCGCATCTAGCTGTAGGCTGTGTTCCTTGGTTGACTCTATCTGGACTGCCAATGCTGTTCTGACTCTCTCTGTGTCGGCTGGGGTCGTCATGGTTGGATCGTAATTAGGGATGCTCGATATTGGCTTTTTTACCGATACCGATATTCCGATATTGTCCAACTCTTAATTTCCGATACCGATATCAACCGATACCGATATATGCAGGGTTTCCCCGTCCAAAAAACTGAATAATTTCAGGTAACTAATAATTTCACTGGATATATATATAACAAATATTGTTATTGTTTTTTTTGTTTTTAAACCGATACCGATATTTTCCGATATCACATTTTACTGCCGATATCGGCCGATAATATCGGACATCCCTAATCGTAATGTTAGGGTTTGTAACCGACCCCAAGCGCAACGGCACAGAGAGAGTTGTTTCAGAGTTAGCCAAAGCAAGGGCGTATTTATTCTCAGAGTCACAAGATAGAATTAGGTTGAGCAACAGAACAAACAGGGAATCTGGCATGTGAAGATTTGCGGCTCTGCAGATTCTCCCAGTAGGTGGTGGTGAGGAATTAGCTTGTGACGTCTGAAGCGCTCTGCAGATCCTCCCAGCATTCACTCCAGGTGGAAACGGAGAGAGAGAGAGAAATCCCAGTTAGCCCAGCGCACAACAGAAACAGAGAGGTGACTGATCCAAACTACTATCCAAGTGACTTGATCTTCGGTGTGATACACACAGTTAGCAGAGTCCAGAGAAAAAACAATACGGTAATCCAAAGTGTAAATCCAACAACAAAAATAGGTGAGAACAGTATAACAAAAACGGGATCTCTTCGGTGTTTCACAAACACACAAAAAACTGGTGATCCAAAAATAACTGTTTCCAAAAACTCACCAGAGCGCAACGCGTAAAGCGGGCAGAAAAACGAGGCGCAACTTCGTACGGGGAATCAGGTTCTCCACAGGGATAACTTCACGAAAGTCCTGGGGAGCAACAGACAGGGAACAACGATGGGAAGGACAGGCAAATACAGCAGAATATTCAAAACGATCTAACATCGATATTAGGGGAATCAGGGTATATAAAGCCACAGGGCGCTGATGACAAGCTGTGACAGCTGCGGGATGAAATTGATCATTGCTCCAGAAGCGTGTGGTGGGGAGAGCACCAATCAACACGGCAACTTACAGGAAAGAAGCGTGTGGCGGGGAATGCAATTCATTAACGAAATACCTTAAAGGAACGGAGCGTGTGGGTGAGGAGCGGACCAATCATCACAGTACTTTAGGAAGCCTGTGGTGGGGAAAGAACCAATCCTCACACCAGGTAATGCAGTAGCAAGCTAGGCGGCTACTACTGAAGCTGTATAACGTGAGAAATAGCGATACAGGCCAACACTTCTGACAGCCGCTGTCTCTTCCTCTTTTTATCCAAAAGAAAAAGGGAAAAAGGCAACACGTCGGGGATTGCGAAGCGCCGGTGGAGGTCAGAATGATCATCATCTTCTAGACTCTCCGCTGGTGAAGACATTATCGCTTTATTTTCTCGAAAAATAGTGAGAGAGACAAAACAAAGATACAATGTCAACGCAGCTCCTTTCTTCTTTTCTTTCTTCTATTACTAACTAACTACTTTTGGCACTAAACATAAAGTGGTGTATACAGACACTTTGGTGAAAGTAGGGAAGGAGCTGATTGTGTGGCCACGACCCCGCTTATATATAGGAGCGGATGTGGGTGTGGCCAGGCGGAGGTAAATAGGTGTGTACATGTGGAGAAAGTTTTTCATTTTTAGAATGGATAAAGGGATAGTTCCAATAGAGCAGAGCGTAAAGTGCCTGGGCGCAGTGATTTCATCACCTTTGTTTTTTGAAAAACGGGGCTTTTGAGGTGATGAAATCACTGTGCCCAGATGCACAGAGAAGAAAATGGTATGTATCTGCTTGTCTAACTCCAGGGTAGATGGCAAATAAGCTAATTTCCCAAAAAGTTGGCATGTTCCTTTAAATGAATGCAAAGGTAAAGGGGGGGTTGACTCTGGATGGAAATGAAACATGTGTGAAGAACATCTGTTCCAGAAACCTGCAGGGGTGTAAAGTACTTGAGTAATTGTACTTCGTTACAACACTTAAGTACTGTTTTGGGGGATTTGTACTTTACTCGAGTATTATTAGGTTTGTATACTTTGTACTTTTACTCCATTACATTTCAGAGAAAAAAAACATACTTTTTACTCCTTACATTTAAAATGCAGACCTACAAAGTACAAAGTACAAATCTTGCAGGTCCAACCATTTTAATGAGTATTTTTTTATTGTTTATCTGGTCAAACTAACGTTATTAATCCTGCGACCGCAGGTAAACAACCAATCAAATCCCCATCAATGGAAAATGAACCCGCCCATACCCATGCTGATTGGTCCTTGTGCAAGACTAGAAAGCGGGGATCTTTGATTAAACACCTGCTATCAGAAGAATAGAGTCAGTGACAAGTCTGGGTGTGTGTCTTGGATGGGGATGTGGTGGGGATTGACGTGGTGGAGATTGATGTGTGGGGCGGGGTGTTTGGAAAACTGACTGTTCCGGGGGGGGGGGGGGGGGGGGGGGGGGGGGGGTTCACATACCTTCAAGCAACTGAAGTATTGGTATTAAATTCCTCAGGCGCCGGTTACACCTTTCGTTTCATTTTCGTTTCATTGTCAGATGAGTTTTGCCGCACATTGCGGCGAAACTCATCTGACCGGCGCCTGTAAATTCCTCAGTTCCTCAGGTGCTTGTTACACACAGTGTTTTTGTGCTCGTTTTTATACGTTTTTGAATACGTTTCATGTCCCTTTTACACATGCGTTTTTTGGCGTTTTTTTGTGGATACGTTGTGGCCCCTACTGAAACGCTAAATTGTGTTTTCCGTTTTTGAGCAGCTCCAAACACTCGCCGACAACAGTCGTGTAGCCTTCACGGAGCCGTTGTTGCGAACGCCCATGCGCAGTAGATACCATCTGCGTGCCCTTCCGGTGACAACAGTGTGTGTGTGTGTGTGGGTGTGTGTGTGTGTGTTTGGGACAAAGCTCCGTGTCCCAAATAGCTGCAGCTACCATGTGTTGTCAAGTTATTGTTATAAGGACCCCAGTCCAAGCTACAACAGTCTGCATTCCCTTAACAATTGTTTGTACCTACTCTAGCGAGGCCTTTAACCTTGAACTGGAGAGCCTGGACTGGTCAGATGAACTCAATGGTACACTGGTTGAAGAAACATGGCTTGGTTTCAAAACCAAATTCTCAACAATACTAAACGACATGGCCCCCCTAAGAACCACCAGGGTAAAAAATCGCGCTGAGCCGTGGATGCACTCCGAAATACTGGCCGCTATGAAAACCAGAGACAAAAAATGCTCTGAGTTTCGTAAAAGTCAGTCAAAGCTTACTAAAAGCACGAGCAGTGAACTCCAAGCCCACGTGACTGAACTCAAACTAGAAAGAAACAGACTAAGAAACGACGTAAACTCCATGATCAAAACTGCAAAAAAGAATTTCATCAATGACAAAACTGAGGAAAACAAAAACAAACCACGTGAACTTTGGAAATTACTCAATAATCAACTAGGATGCAGTAAAAAACTTAAAACCAGATTCTCAAACATAAACATAAAAACGGACAACACGCTCATCACAGACAAGCTGGATGTAGCCAATTACTTAAACATTTTCTTCACAAACATAGCCACAACACTGGTAAACAAACTACCCTCCCACTCAGGGCTTTATGGGGTAGAACACATAGTAGCTTACTACAAAAACCTAGGGGTCCGCAAGGACGACTTCAAGCTGGAAATGGTAACAACAGATGAGGTACTCAATAAACTGAGCGCCCTCCAACCTAACAAGGCCACTGGCCATGACAACATCCCCTCCAAATTCCTCAGAGACTCAGCAGCCGCCATCACCCCAATCATCACACACATAATAAACCTCTCCATAAAACAGGGACACGTCCCCAAGGACTTCAAAATTGCTAGGGTGACCCCTCTGCACAAAAAGGGCAGCAAATTAGACCCAGGCAACTACCGCCCTGTTTCTATTCTCACCTCCATCTCGAAAGTCATGGAAAAAATAGTCTACGAACAGGTCGAAAAGTACCTAGCGGAAAAAAATCTAATCTACGAATTCCAATCTGGCTTCAGAACATCCCACTCCACTGACACATGCCTTCTCTATTTGAATGACCACATCAAACAAGAGGTGGACGCAGGCAAATACTGCGGCATGGTCATGCTGGACCTACAAAAGGCCTTTGACACGGTCAATCACTCCATTCTGATTGACAAGCTAAAAGCAATTGGTTTTGATAGTCTATCAGTGAGCTGGATGCAATCCTACCTTGAGGGGAGGGAACAGATGGTGGAGGTAAACGGTACCCTATCCCCCCCTCTCACAGTGAGCTGTGGTGTTCCACAAGGAAGCATACTAGGACCGCTACTGTTCCTAATTTATGCAAATGACATGTCGTCAGCTTGTGACTGCAACTTGTTCCTGTTTGCGGACGACTCAGCCCTGCTGGTCTCTGACAAGAACAAGTTACAGGTTGAAAAAACCCTCAGCTCGGAACTAGGCAGAATCTGCATATGGCTCGCTGATAACAAACTATCATTACACATGGGCAAAACAGAGTCCATTCTCTTCGGTTCAAATAACAAACTCAGCAAGACCGACGGCTTCTCAGTTACAGTGGGTGACAATATTGTCACAAGGAAAGATGAAATTACCTACCTGGGTTCCATCCTAGAGGCTAATCTCTCCTGTGACAAAATGGCATCCAATGTAATAAAAAAAGTCAACCAACGAACTCGATTCTTGTACCGGATCTCCTCTCTGGTAAACAAGAATACCCTGAAGACTCTGGCAGGAGCACTCATTCAGGGGTACTACGACTATGCTTGCACCTCATGGTACCAAAGCACCTCAAAGGCGCTAAAAACAAAATTACAAACATCTCAAAACAAACTGGTCAGACTACTGCTTGACCTTACTCCTAGAACCCACCTCACCCCTGCCCACTTTGACAACCTAGGATGGCTTAGAGTAGATGACAGAGTACAGCAACTTGCAATGGGCCTGGTCTACAAGATACACTACACGACCAAGGTACCCATGTACATGGCAAAATACTTCCCAAAGGTCAGTGAATACCACGATCACAACACCAGAGGGAGCTCCACAAATCATGTTAAACCCAGATTCGGCTCAAATAAGGGACTAAACACGTTTCGCAATTATGCCACATCAATGTGGAACGCCCTACCCAAAGCTGTAAAGGAATGTGGATCACTACCCACTTTCAAAACCTCTCTCAAGAGACACCTACGGGAGACTGCAATTCAACACTGGCCCCTGTAAATATCCTAACCCAACCCCCTCCAATGTACAGTCATTTACCTAGTATGGTTTTGTCAATAGTCCAATGTACAATTTTGTTTGTTTGTACAGAGTCTCCCCCCCCTCAATGTACAGTTTTGCCTGTCTATACAGTGTGCCCCCCCCCCCCCCCCCAACCACCTCCAATGTAAATTACCCAGTATGGTTGTCAATATCCCAGTGTACCCAACCCCCCCCACCCAACCTCCTCCAATGTACAGTTTCTACGTCAAATGTATATACTCCCTTTTCTTGACTCCTTCTGTATCACAAACAGTACTGTATTTGCAAATCTGGTATGTCATAAATGTATAGATGTAGCAGTACTGACTATCTGTATGTCATGTATGTCATATATGTCCTGATGAATTGAAAATGGGGGACCCTGGTGGAAACAAGACGAAAGTCTTTCTCTGGTCTGCATCCCCTTAACAATTGTGTGTATTGAGCTGTACTGTATTGTACCCACTCTGCAATCTGTTAATAAAGTTTTCAATCAATTCAATCAATCAATCAATGTATTGAGCCGTATTGTATTGTACCCATTATGCAATATGTTAAATAAAGTTTACATCCATTCATTCTGCTAGCATTAACGATTGGTTGAGCACTGCCACTGGCTAACATGAGCTAGCGTTAGCTATCAGACCCGGTTAGCTCAAAGCTCCTCTTTCAACTTAACAAGCATTAAACAAAATGGCTCAGTCATCTATTCACCTTTGTTTAATACACACAGCGTTGTCTCTAATGTTATCTAACTACTGATAGCTCCCGATATCATCAGTTTGGTGCTGGCTAACTAGCGTGAGCTAACGTTAGCTTCTAGCCACAATGCTATACTGTTATAATGGCATACTCCATTGATGTTAGCATGCAGCTAACAATGTAGCTACCGATCTTTTTTTAGACTAAACTATCCGCTCTTGGTGGTCACTTGTGTTGATGTTAGTTTTGTTTCATCAACAAATGACAGGCAGAACACACAGTGAATGTATCCGTTTTGTTTATTGCACTTTTATTAGGCTTTGCTGAAAAAGAATTGCTGCATTGGGTAAATAGGCAAGATGGTGGCGCCCATAGGCGCCCGCCTTGTTGACATTTCTTTGCAGGAAGTGTATTGGCACATTCAAGTTCTGATTGGTTGAAATTGCCTTCATGTTCGCCACCTACTGCCACCTACTGCTTTGGCAGTGTACTACATCACTGGCTCAGGTGACAAAAACGAAAGTGTGACTCGAGGCTGCTACGTTGCGGCGAAACTCATCTGACAATGAAACGAAAATGAAACGAAAGGTGTAACCGGCGCCTAAAGAGATGACCTTGGCAAGCCTGGCAAGCCTTCTAGTGATCCATTGTTAAAGCGCCTCCGAGTTAATCTCTTCCAGTAATGAAGAACACTCTTATCTCAGTTTTTGGATGAATCCCACTCATGAGAAACAACTAATATGTGATTCTTCTTGCAGGGAGTGCACTCCTATCACAGATAGCTGATAAATGAGGGGGGGGGGGGGGTTCACATACCTTCAAGCAACTGAAGTATTGGTATTAAATTCCTCAGTCTAAAGAGATGACCTTGGCAAGCCTGGCAAGCCTTCTAGTGATCCATTGTTAAAGCGCCTCCGAGTGAATCTCTTCCAGGAATGAAGAACACTCTTATCTCAGTTTTTGGATGAATCCCACTCATGAGAAACAACTAATATGTGATTCTTCTTGCAGGGAGTGCACTCCTATCACAGATAGCTGATAAATGACATTATTAAATGTAGCGTAATACTAAAACAAACTAAAAGCTCAAGGACTCTTATAGGAGCCAAATCACTCATACCTTATTTCTATTGGCTTAGTTGCCTACACTGTTAAAGTCTACATTTCAGAATACAATGGGGCTTAGCTGTATATTTAGGTTATTGTATTATTATATGAATGTTTATATGTTTATTTTTATAACCTTACATTGAAACGGCATTAGGAATATTAATTGGATTTAGATAAAGTAATTGAACAGTCGTATTTGTCATAGGGCCTAACAAAAATAATGGTTTGGTTCCGGTTGCCGACCGACCCTGCCGATTTAGGTGTGACCCAATTTATTTTATGAGTTTAAAAATAAAAAATAAAGATTAAAAAAAATTATAATATTTTTTCTTTTTTTTTACAATAAAGTTTCATAAAAATCTTAGTCAAACCTTTAGTATTATGGATTTTAAACATGCTGGCAGAGTACATGCATCCATGTTGTTGTGAACATTTTAATTAAATAAAGAAATTCCCTATCCATAGTCGCCGTGGGAAAAAATTTAATAAAATAATCCAGGGAAAGACACCGAGCGTCAACTTGAGAGCAAGGTAGATACAGGAGAATATTCAAGAGCGAGAAGTTCAGCACAATCTCCAGCCCCTTCCACACGATACACAGTCTGAAGCCTCGACAGGGGCAGAGAGAAACAACAAGTGAATAAATAGTCAAAACCCCAAACATTCCAATGCGTCAATTAGTGACAGGTAATTGACAGCTCGTCACAGCAACCAGTGGTGACAGAACAAAGGGTGACACATCAGGAATAGGGCGTATAGTCCAAGTAGGGGTCCTGGGGGGGGAGGCGGGGGGGGGGGAAAGAGCGAGCAAGAGCCCATGTATTGTATTTATTATTTGTATGTCTTTTAATCTACTTTCATTCTGATTTAATTACTGGACTGTCATTATTGTTATTATTATTTCTGTTATTGTCCTGTGATTTATCGTTGATTATTACTGTTACTGTATAGTTTGTCTTGTTTCATGTTAAAAAAAGGGAAAATAAAAAACATTTGTTAAAAAAAAAAAAGGGAATAGGGCGTGACCAACAGTGAGTGCAGATACCAACCACCAGGTGAAATAACTCCAGAATGACAGTGGGGTTCCTAAGACAAGAACCCCGAACGTTACATACTCCAGTATTCTGCCTTTAATATTGTGATATTATTCAGGATAATACAGTATGCTGTGGTTAATATTGTGATATTATTCAGGATACACCATTCTGTTTTTAATATTGTCATATTATTCAGGATACTACAGTATTCGGTCTTTAATATTGTGATATTATTCATGCTGTGATGTGAATGCTGTCCATGTTAGTTTACCTTCAATGGAGAAGTGCATTAAATAACTTTAATGCAAAAAAAAGTGTCCTCTGTTCTTTCATTTCAGCATTGTCTATCGCAGAACACAGTCCATTGTGGGCAGAGTGTATGCTTGGTTTCATTCCAGCCTTGCCTAAACACCAGCTGATGATTTCACTAATTGGCTCACCTCTTCAACTAACTCACCTGGTGCAATGTATAGTTAAAATGAAAACTTGGGGAGCTCCAGTAGCTCACCACGTACCGCGAGTGCTATTTCAGCGCCGTGGACAACCGTGCTCGTCACGGATCTGGGGCTGAGCGCGTTCGAATCCCGGACGGCAGCCGTGCCTTTCCCAGAGTGTCTTCCCCCCCATCTGAACTCTTTCAGCCTGCTTCTGTCGGTCGAACTTGACCAAGTATGAATGCGATGAAAAAGCGATAAACGCTAAAAAGAACCAGCTGACTGGTCAAAGTTAAAAACAAAAAAAAAATGAAAACTTGGCCGATGATGGAATCCTTAAAAAAAAAGAAAAAAAAAATTACTTTTACTTTTTAGTACTTAAGTACATTTAAAAGTAGGACTTTTTGACTTTTACTCAAGTGTGTTTTTAGCCAGATACCCTGACTTTTACTTGAGTCAGATTTTGAGACAGTACCCATACTTTCACTTAAGTATAATTTCTGGGTACTTTTCACACCCCTGGAAACCTGTCCTGTGAAACGCAAGATGGAGCTTTTCTCGTCTCTCATAACAAGCTCCCAGTTAGACAGGCTCTGAGCGGGTGCAACACTGTTACCACTGTTAAACATCCTGCACCCAACTGCTGCCAGCCTGACGCCCTACAACGTGTTTGAGTTTCAGTATGATAGATCTAGAGACATGTGGGCCAGCATGGAAGGAATCAGTTTTGATGTTGAAATGAATGTAAAATCATGTGAGAATGGCATTTTGTACAGAAAGATAAAGAAAAAGGGTTTTGTGAATTGTTGTCCCT